>NW_007260887.1:0-22998 GCF_000164805.1 Carlito syrichta
TTCTTATAGTATTATGATAGATGTTCAAGGTCCACTTATGAGTGAGAACATGTGATACTCAGATCTTTTTTTCTGTGAGAGATCACTCAGTATTATAAACTCTAGTTCCATCCAGGTTGCTGTAAAGTTCATTACTTTGTTCTTTTTTATGTCTGCATAGTCTTCCATCGTGTATATGTACCACATTTTAAAAATCCGGTCCACTTTTGATGGACAGCATGGTTGGTTCCAGATTCTTGCTATTGTGAACAATGCTGCGATAAACATACGTGTGCAGATATCTTTTTTATAGAGCAGCACTGGTTTTAATCGGCCAAACACAGGAAAAGGAGACAAAGACGAGAACCATGCAAGAACACCATGGAAAGCAAAGCAGAAAGACAGAATCTCCCCAATGTCACACCCTCAGTAGGTAAAGAAGAGCCAGTCCTGACACTCTTGGCCTTGGATTTGAGTAAAGGTAGTCTTCATTGAGAAGTCTTTACTCCAGGCCTATTCTCAAGAAGTTTGGGGGCCAGAATTCATAACTATACTGCTGGTCTGGAAACCACTGTGACTCTTGTAGCTTGGCATAAGCAAATAGAAATTCTATCTGGATAATTGTATTTTAAAACCTACCCTTGAAGAATTTCCAAAGAAAAATTTCCAAGGAACATGAACTCACAATAACAACAACAGTAAGCAAATACTGCAGAAGTAACAATGAATTAGACCAGGGGTCCTCAACCCCTAGGCCATGGACTGGTACCGGTCTATGGCCTGTTAGGAACCAGGCGCCACAGCAGGAGGTGAGTATCAGGCCAGCAGAACTTTGCCTTCTGCCAGATCAATGGCAGCATAAGATTTTCACAGAAATGTGGACCCTAATGGGAACTGTGCATGCGAGGGATCTAGGTTGTGTGCTCCTTATACGAATCCAATGCTAATGATTCCCCATCCCCCATCTGTGGAAAAATTGTCTTTCATGACACCTGTCCCTGAAGCCAAAAAGGTTAGGGACCCCTGAATTAGACTCAGAAGACTGCTAATTGAAATTAACATATGCAGAACATAAGACCAATCTGTTTACTATATTTAAGGAAATAACAGTAAGCAGGTGGTGGTTTTAAAATATGTCTCTAATTTCTTTCAATTTCTGCCCTTTAAAAGGTAGAGACCCCTCCCATTGAATGATTTGTTTCAGTGACTCATTTCTTTTTTCCTTTTTTTAGGGGCATGATGAGTGTTTTCTGGTGGGGGGAGGTCTGTGACTCATTTCTAATGAACAGAGTGGGACAGAAGCAATACTATGGGACTTCTAAATTTAGGAAATAAAAAGGATAAAATCTATGTCTGGAACAGATACCAACTCTGTCTCTTACTGTTTGTTTACTTTGGGAGAAGCCAGTCCCCAGGCTAAAAGGACACTCAGGATGCACTGTGGAGAGGCCCACAGAGAGGAAAAATGAAGCCTCTGCCTTACAGCAGGCATCAACTTGCCAGCTATGTGAGGGAGCGACCTCAGAAGTTAATTATCCAGCCTAAACTGATGTGTGACTGCAGCTGCATGAGAGATCCCATATGAGAATTGCCTAGCTGAGCCCCTCCTGAATTTCAGTCAAACAGAAACCATGGGACATAATGACATTTTAAGCCACTAAGGTTCACTGTAATTTGTTATGCATAAATAGATAACTGCTGAGTAAAAATATGAAAAATAAGACAAGGAAATGGTCAGAAATTACCAGGCATATTTGAAAAGGAACCAAGTCAAAGTTGTGGAAATGCAAAATGACTGGTGGCTGACTTATCAACAAAAACAGTGCAAGCCTTAAGAGAGTGGAATAATACCTTCGGAGTGCTCAGAGAAAATAACTGTTAACCTAGAATTGTAGACCCAGTGAAAATATACTTCAGGATGACAAAATAAAGATATTTTTCAAGGAATCAAAAACAGATTTACTGGTAGCAGACACATACACTAAGGGAAATTTTAAAAGATATATTTTAGGAAGAAAAATAATCCCAGAAGGAAAGTCTGAGATGTGAGGAAGAAGAGCGAGAAAGGAAAATTTATAGATAAAAACTTTAAAACATACTAATGAAAAACCAAGAAGGCTATCTAATGAATGAAATTAGAACAAAAACAAAACAGAACAAGTATTCCTTAAGTGACAAGCATGTAACTCAGGAAAGGGTGATTATAGATAAAGCATTTTAGAGTTCTCACATTGTGTTAGAGAAGATATTAGTTTCAGACTTTAATTTAAATATGCATGTTAACAGCCTTAGTATATAACTTTCAATCTTGTAGAGGTTAAAATTGGAATGATAAATTAAAATATATTATTGAAGGTAATAAAGGAGAAATGAAGAAATCTAAAAAAACAGGACAAATAGAAAACACGACATCAAAAAGTAGAAATAGCATCAACCATACTAACAGCAATCTAATAAATAGGCTGAATTTTTAGATAAAAGATATGCATTTGGGAATTTTTTAAAAATCGAGCTATATATCATTTAAAAGAAAATATTTGAAAATAACAAGATGGGAAGAAGTCATAAGAAGCAAATATAAATTTTAAAAAGTTGGTGCAGTTGTATTCATAATAGACAAAAAATCTTTGACACATTAATAGAGTTACTTTTTATATTATGAGAAATTAAAGCCTATTGGTAATTAGAATTAAGGAGAGTATAGAAAGTTTCTGATACCAATACACAAAAGTTAATTGTCATTTTCAAATATCACCAACGGGATTAAAAAAAAAAAGCCCTCCCTCAACAAAACAAACAAAAAACCTAAAATACCATTTTCAGTGGCAACAAGGTGCAGTGAATTCAGGGCCCCAGGGGCCAACATCAGAGTCCGGCCTCCTGCACTGTCACTGACCTTGCAGCCAGACCCCGGTGCCTCCCAGCACTGCGTGGCCGCCCCATCCCCCTCTACCTCGCGCCACTGCCCCGCACCCCTCCCCCAAGCCACTAATGGACGCTGGACCGGGTCCCCCTACGCAGCGGCAGATCCAGATCCAGGCCCCCAGAGCAGCCAACCGCATATCCGGCCGCAGTCTGGGCATCCCAGGCCGCTGCTGCAGACAGAGGAGAAGGGCTCCCGTGCAGCTTCTAACCGCAGGGTGGGTGGCACCCCCCCACCTATGCCTCCAAGGAAGGCGTAGCCTGGCCCCCAGCGGTGCCTCCGACCTTGGAGCCTGACCCCAGCGCCGCCTCCACCGCCAACCGCGGAGCTGGGTCCCCCGCTCTGCCAACAGCCTAGCCGGTCCTCCAGCGCCGCCGCGGACCTTGGAGCCGGGCCCCTGTCTCCGACGCCCGCGTGGCCGCACCCCTCCAGCCCCGGCCGCCGCTGAGGAACGTGGAGTGGGCCCCGCCTCGCCGCGGTGGATCTGGGCCTCCTGGTGTGGCCCACCGCGGATCCGCGAGCAGCCGCCAGCCACAGGCCAGGGTCCCCCCACGCTGCCAAGGAATGCGGAGCCGCTCCCCAGCGCAGCCACCGTCCACGGGCCCGGGGTCCTGGCGCCACCGAGGACCACGGAGCTGGAAACCCTGCGCCTCTGAGGAACGCGGAGCTGGCCCCGCTGAGACGCGGCGGATCTGGGCCCCCGGCGGATCTGCACCGCGGGTGCGGGTGCAGCTGCCAGCCGCGGGCCGGGCCCCCAGTGCCGCTGAGGAACGGGGAGCTGGGGCCCCGTGCCTCCGAGGACAGCGTGGCCGCCCCTCCCCCCTCCCCCGCACCGCTGATGGGCGCTGAGTCGGCCCCCCACGCAGCGGCGGATCCGGATCCGGGCCTCCGGCAGCCGCTGCCGACATAGGAGCCTGGACTCCCGCGCAGCTGGCGACCACGGGGCGGGCTTCCCGCGCCTCCGGGAAACGTGGAGCTGGTCTCCCTGCGCTGCCTCGGATCTTGGAGCCTGACCCCAGCGGCGCCGCCACTGCCAGCCGCGGTGCCGGGTCCCCCGCGGTGCCAACAGCGGAGTTCGGCCTGCAGCGTGGCCGCGGACCTTACAGCCAAGACCCTGCTGCTGAGAACCCTGTGGCCGCACCCCTCCCACCCCCCGCCGCCACTGAGGAACGCGGAGCCGGCCCCGCTGCACCGCGGCGGGTCTGGGACCCTGGCCTGGCCAACTGCGGATACAGGCTTAGTCACCGGCCGCCGGCCCCTCCCCGCGCCTCGGAGGAACGTGCGGCCGGGTCCCCGCCTGCCTCCGACCTTGGAGCCTGACCCCAGCGGCGCTGCCACTGCCAACCGCGGTGCCGGGTTCCCCGCGGTGCCAACAGCGGAGCCAAACCTCCTGCCGCTGAGGACACAGTGGCTGCATCCCTTCCAGTAGCTGAGGATTGCGGAGCCGGCCCCTCCACAAGCAGCAGGTTTGGGACCCCGGCGTAGCCAACTGCGGATACCGGCGCAGCCACCGACCACGGGCGCCTCCGAGGAACGCGGGGCCGGGTCCCCCGTGCTGCCTCGGACCTTGGAGCCTGACCCCTGCGCCACCGCCAGCGCCAATTGCGGAGCCTGATCCCCTGCTTTGCCAACAGTGGAGCCGGGCCTCCAGCGCCACAGCGGACCTTGGAACCAAGCCCCCAGCCGCCAAGGACAGATTGGCCGCCCCTCCCCCGCCCTGCTAATGGACGCTAAGCCAGTCCCCGCCCCGGGAGCGGCGGATCCGGATCCAGGCCCCTCGCGCGGCCAGCCGCGTATCCGGCCCCCAGCTGGCGGACCGGGCATCTGAGCCTCCCACACCGCCGCCGCTGAAAGAGGAGACACATCTCCCGCGAAGCTGCCGACCATGGGACTGGCCCTCCCCGCCTCCGCGAAACGCAGAGTCGTCTTCCCTACGCTGCCTCTGACCTTGCCAACAGCGGAGCCGGGCCTCCAGCGCCGCCGCGGGCCTTGGAACCAGACCCGGTGCCTCCGAGGACCGCGTGGCCGCACCCCGACTCCCGCCGCTGCGGAGAAACACGGAGCCGGCCCCGCTGTGCCGCGGCGAATCTGGGCCCCTGGCGTGGCCAGCCGCGGATCCGGGTGCAGCCGCCGGCCACAGGCCCAGGTTCCCCCGCACTGCCTTGGAACACTGAGCCGGGACTCCACGCAGCCACCGACCGTGGACCCGGGGCCCCGCACCGCCGAGGACCACGGAGCTGGGCTCCCCGTGCCTCTGAGGAACGCGGAGCCAGCCCTGCTGAGCCGCGGAGGACCTGGGACCCGGCGTGGCCAACCGCGGATCCTGGCGCAGATGCCGGCCGCTGGCCCGGGCCCCCAGTGCCGCTGAGGAACGGGGAGCAGGGGCCGCCGCGCCTCCGAGGACAGCATGACCGCCCCTCGCCCCTCGCCCCTCCCCCGCGCCGCTGATGGACGCTGAGTCGGCCCCTCACGCAGCGGCAGATCCGGATCCGGGCCGCCCGCGCAGCCGCCGACGACGGAAGAGCCTGGACATCCGCGCAGCTGCCGGCCACCTGGCCGGCCTCCCGAGCCTGAGAAACGCGGAGCCGCCCTCCGCACGCGGCCTCCGACCTTGGAGCCTGACCCCAGCGGCGCCGCCACTGCACCCGCGGTCCCGGGTCCCCCGCAGTGCCAGCAGCGGAGCCCAGCCTTCAGCGCCGCGGCGGACCTTGGAGCCAGGCCCCCTGCCCCTGAGGACCGGGTGGCTGCCCCCCTTCCGGCCCTCCCCGCCGCTGAGGGACGCGGAGCCGCCCGGCTGCGCCGCGGCGGGTCTGGCACCCCGGCCTGGCCAACTGCGGATACGAGCGCCGCCGCCGGACCGGGTCCCCCGCGCTGCCTCCGACCTTGGAGCCTGACCCCTGCGCCGCCGCCAGCGCCCACCGCGGACCGGATCCCCAGCATTGCCAACAGCAGAGCCGGGCCTCCAGCGCCCCCGCGGACCTTGGAACCAAGCTCCGCGCCACCGAGGACCGCGTGGCCGCTCCTCCCCCGCCCCTCCCCCGCCCCGCTGATGGACGCTGAGCCAGTTCCCCCACGCAGCGGCGGATCCGCATCCGGGCCCCACGCGCGGCCGGCGGCGCATTCGGGCCCCAGGTGGCCGACTGGGGATCCGGGCCTCCCCGGCCGCCGCCGCTGACAGAGGAGACGCAGTTCCCGCCCAGCCGCCAGCCGGGCCCCCTGACCCTGGGAGAAACGCGGAGCCGGCCTGACTCCAGGGCCGCCTCCAACCGCGGATCCGGGCGCAGCCGCCGGCCACAGGCCTGGGTACCCCTGCGCCGCCGAGGAACGCGGACCCCCCCACGCAGCCTCCGTTCTTGGGCCCTCCGCACCGCCGAGGACCGCGGAGTGGGTCCCCCGTGCCTCTGAGCAACCCGGAGCCGGGGCCGCGCAGCCACCGACCATGGGCCCGGGGCCCCCCAGCGCCACAGGCCACCACGGAGTCGGGCCCCCAGCGCAGCAGGCCATGAGCGCACTGAAGGAACTACAGCGAGGCCGCCTTTGGATGTGACCCTCCGCGGTGAGTTGAGAAACTATTTTCTTGAATTTTCTCGCCTGTTTTTGGTCTGTGCTAGAAGTGGAATTGCTGCGTTGTACGGTGTGTTGTGCGTCATTGTTTAGGAAGGTGCCATAGGGTTTTCCGCGGAAGATCAGCATTTTACGTTATTCTCGCTAGTTGTTTATGGGACCATTTCCTTCGTATTCCCCTTAACATTTTCTATTTTCCGTTTCATTCTCTTTCTTTTTTCTTAACGGTCAACGAGTGGGTGTGTAGTGGAATCTCATTCCTTGTTTGTGTTGTTTTCTTTTGTTCTGTTATTATCACGAGAACCGATACAGGAAATCTATATGGAATTTTAAGTGTACACACAGCAAAGCTAACTATAAACACATTGCTGTATTTCAGGACGCTAGAATTTTTTCATCTTGAATAAATGAGATGCTGTTCATTGTGGTTTTGATTCACCTTTCCCTAATGCTTAGTGAAGATGTGTTTCTTTTCATGTGTTTATTGGCCACGCATGTATTTTCTTTGAAGTTGTGTCTCTTCGGGTTAATTTCCCATTTTTGAATTAGTTTTTAAAATGGCTTATATATAGGCGTTTTAAGATTATATCATGTATATTGGCCACTTAGAAATATGATCCCCCAATGCATTTTCTCATGTTTTGAGCTGCTGATTCTCTGTTGGGAGTGTTCTTTGATGCACACAAGTTTTTAATTCTGATGATGTCTGCTCTAATTTTTTTTGCCTGTTTTCAGGTGTGTGCAAGAAATAATTGTCAAACTCACAGTCATGAAGTTTTTCTTCCAAGTATTCGCCTGAGGGCTTTATACTTTCAACTTTTACCTTTAAGTATCTTACCTATTTTAAGTTAAAGAGTCTATGGTGCAAGGCAAGGGTTCAAATTTATTCTTTTGCATGAGATTATCCAGTTTTCTGAGAACTGTCAGTTCAAAGACTACCCTGCTCCCACTGAATGAATTTGGCAGTAGATGTGTATGATGATTCCTGGGTTTTTTATTTTGTTCTATGGATGGATAAGCCTGTTTTTATACCAGTATCTCACTGTTTTGATTATTAGAACTTGGTGTTAAGTTTGAAAGCAGAAAGTGTGAAACGTTAAACTTTGTTCATTTTCGAGATGGTTTTGGCTAGTTCAGGTCTCATGCGATTCTGCATGAATTTTAGAATGAGTTTTTCTATTTTTAACCCTCCAAAAAAATCATTTGGATTTTGATAGAGATTTCCTCGTATTTGTAATGTTTTGGGTGGTATTGGCATCTTAAAATACTATAGTTTTCAATCACTGAACATAATATTTCTTTTTTATTTCTTTATGTCCTTTAATTTCTGTCAGCAATATTTTATAGTTTTTAGTGTAGTGTTCTTCTGTCTGGTTAAGGTTATTACTATTTGAGTGCTATGGTAAGTGAGTTGTTTTCTTAAATCGTTTCTTCAGGTTGCTCTTTGAAAGTATAAAAATGCACCTGGCTTTTTTGTATGTTGAATTTGTACCCTATGGCATTGCTGAACTTGTTCATTCTGAAAGTTGTAGGGGTGTGTGCGTGTGTGTGAACTTTTTAGAGTTATCTGCATATAATGTTATGTCTCTGTGAAGAGAGTTAACTTCTTTCTTTCACCATAGGATAACTTTCGGATTTTTTTTTTTCCTGAATTGCTCTGTTCAGAACTCTTAACGCTGTCTTGAACAGAAGTGGTGAAAGAATACATCCTTGTCTTGTTCTTGATTTTTTGGGAAAAGCTCGAAATTTCATCATTGAGTATCATGTTATCTTTGTGTGTTCATATATGGCCTTTACTGTGTGAAGGAAGTGTTCTTTTATTCTTAATTACTTTTCAGTGTTTTTGTCATGAAGAAGTGTGAACTTCTGGCCAATCCTTTTTTACATCAGTTATGAAGATCATATATTTTTACTTTAATACTGTTCATGTGTGGTGTGTTACTTTGATTGATCTTTGTATGGTATGACATTTATTTTTGTAAGTTGTGTTATACTTGCATTCCAGGAATAAATTCTACTTGGCATGGTGTTTAATTTAATTCATTTTAGTATACCACTAAACTCTATTTCTAGCATTGTGTTGAGAATTTTTGGCAAGGGGGTGGGCCCTGCAGTGTCGGTGCCCTGAGAGCAGAGGAGGGAGCTTCACTGAGGCTGCTCCTGGACATTGATCGTACACAGAGACTAAAGGTGCTCTTCATTTTCCTCTCCCATTGTTGTTCTTGGCTATGTTAAGGAATATTTGAGCAAGGATGAGTTTAGGATGTTCATTCCCTGAGGGTTTTCATGGGTTGAAAGTGCAGCCAGCTGTGGTGGTTTTACAATTTGAGGACTCTTGAAGCAAATACCCAATACAGATTGAGGGCAGCACACACCCAATGTCAAAGGTAAATGCGCATAAATGTAAACTCGAATATGAACATAAAACTGGGTTGAGGTGGGGAGAGGAGGTGGTCCAGGCAGAAGTTTGGCTGCCTCAGATTGCACCTGAGATGGATGGAGACATTCCTACTTTTATGTAGGTGTTTTCATGAATTTAAATTGTGGAGTTTTCTGCTATTTTACATTAACTGATAAAAACTTAATGAAGTATATTAAACCTCAAGTATTATTTTAAGTTCAAATATTGACCTCAAGCCCAGAATGTATAGTACTCTTGTTTCTTGGGTTCCAAGGAAGCCTACTTCACAGTTTCCTAAGCTTATATTTCGTAGCTCCTCTAGTTTCCCAAAATGAGTTTTTCCCTGGTTGCAGTTTTCTTTTCTTTTCTTTTCTTTTCTTTTTTTTTTGTTTTTGAGTTGGCGTCTCACTCTGTCACCAAGACTGGAGTACAGTGGCCGCTTCCAGCCACCGCAGCCTGGACCTGCTGGGCTCCTGCGATCCTTCCACCTCAGCCTTCCAAGTAGCTGGACTATGGGCGTGTGCTATCACACCTGGCTAATTTTTGATGTATTGTAAAGATGAGGTCTAGCCAAGTTGCCCGGGCGGGTCTCGAACCCGCGGGTTCTGGCAGTCCACTCACCTCGGCTTCCCAAAACGCTGGGATTACAGACTGAGCCACCAAATCTTGCCTGGTTACAATTTTCTCATGAGACTGTGATGGTCTTAAATGATAAAAAGAAAGCACTTACAGCCACATAAAATGTTCTTTACAGGAGTTTACATCAGGCACCTTGAAAAAGAGATGCTTCCTGGCTACTTCTGAATTTTTGATAACATTGTAATGAGCAAGATTCATGAATTAGTGTAACCTTGGAGTACTGAGGTTTATTTACTTATTTGAATTACAAACCATTGTATGTGGATCAGTGTTATTTGAGAAGTATCCATGGGACTCTTTTTTTTTTTTTTTTTCATTAATCAGTATTTTTTATTATGGTTTTGTGGGGTACAGTTAAGGGTTAGGTGTACAATGACGTTTCATTCAGGCACCCTGTAAATAAAAAGTGTTTTCCCATCCCCCGACATATATTTGCTACTGTTAATCCCATCCCCCTCCCCCCCATAGTTTCCCAGTACCATCCGTCATTTTCTCATAGTATTGCATTGGATGTTCAAGGTCCATTATATGAGTGAGAACATGTGATATTCGGATTTTTGTTTTTGTGAGAGGTCACTCAGTATTATAGACTCTAGTTCCATCCAGGTTGCAGCGAAATTCATGATTTTGTTCTTTTTTATGACTGCGTAGTATTCCATCGTGTATATGTACCATATTTTTTTAATCCAGTCCTCTTTTGATGGGCAGCATGGTTGTTTCCAGGTTCTTGCTATTGTGAATAATGCTGCGATAAACATACGTGTGCAGGTATCTTTTTTATAGAGTGATTTGTGTTCTTCAGGGTATATTCCCAGTAGGGGGATTGCAGGGTCATATGGAAGGTCAATTTTTAGAGCTTTTAGGAATCGCCACACTGCTTTCCACAGAGGTTGCACTAGTTTACACTCCCACCAACAGTGTAGAAGTGTTCTCCATGGGACTCTTAGATTGCCGAAATGATGAGGTGATGTTGTTTCTCCACCAGTTATGTTCATTGAGAATAGATTGTCTTCTATTAGAAATAAAAATAAAAACTGAGAGCACTTTGTAATTTTGCAGGTTTTTTTAATTTTAAAGATGAAATTGCATTTTCTTGTTTCCTTTCTTTTCACATGCTTTTTGTATTTTCTCAAGATATCTTGGTGGAGGTCTTTTTAAACACACCCACGTGGTTCTACATATTAACCTACCATGATAAATTTCATGAATACACATAATGTGTTTGTAACAAAGCGCCTCTGATTACAATACCATGTATTTTCCAGTTTCTGTGGCTTTTCCAAGACATTTTTCTTAAAGAGCAAGTCCATAATTTGTTGTGGATTCTTCCCATAACTTTCATTCTTTAGATTTTTATATGATGTTTTAGAAAAATGGTTTTAATAAAAGTATTTATCAGTTGATGTGTTTATGAGTAATCACTGCATGTTGTAGTGTGTGTGTATATATTTTTACTATTTCAGGATTGTTCTTTAGAGAAATGCATTCTCAGATTCAGAGAGGGAGAGGAAAGACAGATATGGTCATAGCACACAGAATGACTTTTGAGAATGACTCGTCCCTGGACACTTACCACAAGTGCCTCTTAGGCATACGTTATTAATATTCTATTCAAGGAATTTAAGGGGAGCAACATGATGTTTGGATAGAAATACACATAGTGAACTAATTACTAAAGGTAAGTATCATCTCACATAGATACCTTTTTCTTTGATAAGAGCCTATGAAGTCTGCTATCTTAGAAAATGTTCAGTTACAATACAGTATCACACAACACAATCCTCATGCTATACTTCAGATTTCTATATGCATTCGTTATACCAGAACTGTTCATTTGTAACCTTTGATTTACATCTCCCTGTTATCTCTGGCCTCTACCTGTGGTGACCATCATTTCTCAATTCTATGTATTCAACTTTGATTTCTTTTTAAGATTGCATATAGACGAGATTTTCTTGTGTGTGTGTTTTTTTGTTTGTTTCTTGTTTATGTCATTCAACCTAATGTCTTCTGGTTTTGTTTACGTTGTCACGTGTGTGTGTGTGTGTGTGTGTGTGTGTGTGTGTTTCACACATTTTTCAGCTAGTTCTCTTTCAACAAACAAGATTGTTTCCGTGTCTTATCTATACAGAACAGTACTGTGATGGTCATGCGAATACGTTTGTTTTTACAGGATGATGATTTCATTTCTTCTGGGTTTATGCCCAGAAGAAAGATGGTTAGGTGACATGAAACTTGTATTTTTAATTTCTTTGGGAACCTCTAGACAGTTTGCCATAAAGGCTGTGCCAATGTACGCCCCCAGCATCAGTACGCAAAGGTTCTCTATTCTCAACACCCTTGCCAACAGTTCTTTCTTTCAGCTTTCCAAAGATAGGCATCTTAATTGATGTAAGGTCATATCTCATTGTGGTTTTGATTAACACTTCCCTGACGATTACCGATATTGGTTAGCTTTTCTTTTACCTATTGGCTAATTTTGTGTCTCCTTTGGAGAAATACGGATTCAAGGCGTTTGCCTGCTTTTCAGTCAGGTTAACTTTTTGCTGTTTTAGTGGCAGTACCTTCTTGTATGTTTTTCATCATCACTCCGTATCAGATATAATATCCTCATTTATTTTCTTTGAATCTGTGTGAGGCCTTTTCATTAGGTGTTTTGTTTCTGAAACTCAGTAGAAGCCCTTCAGTTTATGTAGTCACACATACTTATTTTGTTTTTGTGACCTGTTATTTTTATGTTTAACTTTAAAATATTGGCAAACTTTCGCCAATGTTTTTCGCCCATTTTCATCCTACCTCTCTTCCTCTCCTTCCTTCAGTGTTTTTGTTCTTTTTCTGTCTTTGTTTCCTTTTTGCATCCTGGGAGCAGAGAGTCAAAATTTCAGAGTATACACTGCCCATTAACGTTTTGTTAATACAAGTTTTGTGAATCCAGATTTTGTGTTTAATTTCTTAATTCATTTGGGTTTTTGATAAATGTTTGTGTCTTATGTAACATGAGGCTCCCATTTCATTCTTTTGCATATGGATATTCCATTTTCACAAAACCATTTATTGAGCATTTTCTCTCTATTGTGTCTTTTCCTTTTTAATGAGTTGACTATATGTGTTTAGATCTGTTATTTTGGCTTCCTCTTTTTGCCTACTGGATTATGTTTCTGTTTTTATGCCAGTACCATACTGGTCTGATTATTGTAGCAATTAAAGTTCAAGTCGGGGAGTATGCTTTCACTTCCAAGTTTATATTTGTCAGAATGTTTTTAAATTGTCATGGACTGAAATGTCCATTTATTTGCATTATTAAAAATATGTTGCATAATTGTAAACACTTATAGGGTTCCACTGCAGTATTTTAATACATATGTACATTGTGTAATGATGAAATCAAGGTTTTTAGTATCGCCGTTTCCTCATACACTTATTATTTGTCTTCAGAACATTCACAATCCTCCATTCTAGCTAATTTGAAAAATGCAACATTGTTAATTATAGTCAGCTAAAATGCAATAGAACACCATAATTTATTTCTGCTATCAAACTGTAGCTTTGTACTCATGAACAATCTTATCTACTCTAATCCCCATCTTGTAATAATCACTCTTCTACTTTCTACGTCCATGAGATTGACGTTTTTAGGTCTCATGTGAGTGAGATCATGTAGTGTTTTCTGTGCCCGGCTTAGTTCACTTAACACAATATCATCCAGGTTCAACCAAGTTGCTGAAAATGACATGACTTACCTGTCTTTTATAGCTGAATAGCATTTTATTGTGTTTGTAGACCAATTAAAAAAAACTTGATTCTTCCATTTGTTGACACTTAGGTTGACTTTATTTGCTGAAAGAAAAAAAAAACCAGGAAATTTGGTTTGAAGTCTTTCCTTGGGCAAAGAACAATTGGTGCATCGGTTAGCCTTCTGAATCAGAGCAGGCTCAGAGAGACATAAGCTCAGTCAAGTGGTGTAAGAATATTTAGAGACAGAAAAAGAAAAGAGACACAGAAGCACCCAGCTTGGTTCAGCTTGGTTTTGGCCTGGTTTGAATCTCATTTGAATAGTAGTTGACCTCCTTTGATGGCAAAAACTCTAGGTGATTGGCAGCACCAAAGAAGGTTACAAACTGTATAAACATATCTAACTAGGTTACAGTTCACTGTGAAAGTTGATAGAGAAACTTCTAGGTCAGACTCAAATAAGCAGGGGACAGCTTTGGGCTCAGCTGAATCCAACTCATGTCACAACTATTAGGAATAGCACAATACATCAGTCAACGTGTGTCCTTGAATTCTGTTAACCTCCCCAGTAAACTAATCGAACCCAAGAGGGAGTCGTAGGAAGCCAGTCAGAAACCTGAACCTGTCACTAGCGATGAGGCAAAGTTTGGGGGAGCTGAGTCCTCACCCTGTGGGATCTGACGCTATCTCCAGATGGCTAGCGTCAGCCTTGAATGGAGGACATCCAGCTGGTGTGCGCTGCCTAATGTGTGGACACAAACCCTAAAGTGGTTGGTGGTGGCGAAGCAAATGGGCTGGGCCTGCCCAGGTTGAACCCACAAAGTGGAAGAGCAGATTGGGTGATGCAGGGCCCATAGCTCCCTTTTGAACAATCACAGATGTGAAGCAGACACACCGGCAGTTATTCCAGGGAGAATAGCCTGGCTGTCGTACTGGATAAAGGGCACTGTAAGGTTTGTTTACCCAGGCAAGGGAGACTGTGGGATCTTCCTATATGGGGGGGACCCTATAAATGTGAAATTACTTTTTGGGAGCTTTTTGCAGGACAGGCTTCCCTGGTTAAGTAAGTGTCCCAAGAAGAACTCACTCAGCATGAGTGTACCAGCTACCATCATTGTGAAAAGCTGCGCTCAGCTTCTGGTTTATGTTTCTGGAGGAGGTGATTCATTCTGCATGTTTGTCCATTTTACGATGGATGATTCATGAGCACACCTGCCCACACTGTGCTAAATGTTCAGCAGTTTTTGACCATAAACAGCATGACGCCTATGGTTCACCCTCTCTATTCTTCCTATATCTTCCCGAGTGACACTTTTGTTTGTTTGCTTTTCCGGATGAAAAACTTTCCTCAGTGGGGAAAATCATGCCAGTGTGGAAGAGGTGAAACTAAAAACAGCAGAAGCAGTAAAGGGTCTTAAAATTGATGAGTTCGAAAACTGTTTTGAAGCCAGACTCGGTGGCTCAGCCTGTAATCCCGTGCCTTGGGAGGCTGAGGCGAGTGAATTGCCTGAACCCACGGGTTCGTGACCCGTCTGGGCAACTTGGTGAGACCTCATCTCTACAATAAATCGAAAAATCAGCCGGGCATGGTAGCGCGTGTCTGTAGTTCCAGTTACTCGGAAGGCTGAGGTGCAAGGATCGCCGGAGTCCAGCAGGTCGAGGTTGGGGTGGCTGGGAGTGGCCACTGCACTCTAGTCTGGGTGGCAGGGTGAGACTCCAACTCAAAAACAAAAACAAAAACACAACAAAAAATCCCCCCAAAAACTGTTTTGAGCTGTGAAAAAGCATCTAGATAGGTATATTGCATCATAGTATTGTGAAGGTGATTGAAGTGTTAACATACAAGAATACCCAACTTTTAAAAAATTAATTTCTCAGTTTTGGGGGTGCTCCTTGTATAAACCAAGCGGAATACCTCAGATCAGGCAGCTGATATGCTTCCTATGGTACTGAACGGTTTTATGACAACAGGTCTGTTCACCCACCGAATATGCCCATTACCAGATCATGGCAAATGAATACTCTAGGGTAGAGGGAAGGGTCAAAGAACCGTATCAGAAATGTGGATATTTTTAAATGATTACTAAGAACGAAGTGAATGGAAAAGAATATCGATAGGGTGAAAGTGAGAAGAATAAGAAAGGGAAGAGTCATGGAACTCATCCCAACAGGGTGGAAATCTTGAGATACACATTAAGAGATGGAATGGAAAAAAATGGAAATCAAACTTGAAACAAAGCTCTTAATACAACTCTATCCAAGGTGGGGTAGAACAAAAAGAATCCTGACTGATCTCCCAACATCAACGGGCCCAAGGCAGTTGGCTGCATTTCTCCCAGGTGGGAGAAATATATAAAGCAGAAAGGCTGAGGTTCCAATGAGAAGTATAATTGGAGGTGACCTGGGGTGATGGGCTATCAGATCGATCAAGATAAAGACTGACAAAAGGGCTAGAGTCCTTTGGCTCAACCTTTAGCTGGGGACCCGAAGCCTTTTGCACTAGAAAGGGTTAAACAGTCTGGTAGTGTGGAGAAGTCTCTGATAATAGAACATACAAATGTAAGAGTTGATATAGAATGATTAAATCTGTTATGTGCGAACACACTTAATGTGAGGTGGTTGCATCCCTTTTACCTGATTGTGTTGTGAGAGTGGATATTGTATTGTGTGATTGGGGAATGTCTCCCCTACCACATCCCATCAAACAGAAGGCATGTAAATCCACCCTTCGAGCGATAGTCATCAGATGTGCTAAATGGGAACGGATAAGATTGTCTGAGCCCACACAGCACAGCGCAGAAGGCAGAGTGTTAATAGTGACAAATTCCCCTTTTGATACTCCACAAGGGAGCATTTCCTGTAGTTTATGGCAAAAACCTGTGAGCACGCCTCCCTATCAACAACTACTGGGACCATTGATTAGAGAATTTCCACTTGAGGGGCATCTGCTGCCTTGCTATGGGATATTAACTGAAGCTACCTTTATGATTGAAGGACAGAATAATTTTGACCCCTGGAATTCATTCCAACACTGTCTCAGGTGATGGACAGTGGGACAGGGGATAGCAGTGCCCAGAAGAGTTTCTTGAGCCAATGGAAATGGTTAATACAGGATCATGCGACCTGAGGGTGCAAAGGAGGAGGTTGTCTTGAGCCAGGAGTTGGTTTTCCCTTAGGACTGATTCTGGAAGAGTATGAAGGGATGCTGGATCCTAAAGTGCCTGCTGATCAACTCTCAGCAGACCAGCTAAGAGCTGCTCGGTCCATGGTTGGCAGTTTCAAAGTCAACTGCTACCCTCCTGTTTAGATGGCTGCTATTTTGATGGAAGAAGAGAAAACAAATCCTTCCAGTTGGGTGAAATGTGAAATGCTTTCCTCACAGTACTGGAGAAACTGAGCAGTGGTAGAAGCCGCTGTGTTTGGGTTTTACTGACTCATGGGCAGTGACCAATGGTGTGAATACATCGACACACAGAAGGATAATGGAAAGCAAGCCACTAAAAGGGATGTCCCCTAGGGAGCGTTGCCTTCTGGAAATTTGAGTCATGCACCAAAGTAGAACAATTCAGTGCTCATTGGTAGAACTCCCTTCTAGGATGGGAAAGGGACTGGAATACCCAAGCAGCTATCTCCTTAGGTCCACGAAATGAATGGATTTGGGGGAGTCACAGCAGCACAGAGGTGGGTTGAATCTAGAAATGTTCCTTTTGTAACCTCTCACACATAAGATGCCAGTAGTAGCTGTTCTGTTTGTCGGCAAGTGAGACAGAGACTGCCAGTGGCTTGTGGCCAGATGCTTTGATGGGGAAGGCCCTGGACATTTCTGATAAGTGAGACTGATGCTGGCAGTCCTGGGTAGCTAGAAACATGTCTTGAATGGAATAGACATTGGCTCTGCAAGGGCTTTCCTTACTCATTAGAAGGTGGAAATCTTCAGAGTGCCATTAACAAACATCCCATTAAAAAGTGAGAAGATAGCATGAGCAGACGTCTCTCAGAAGGTGATAGGAGAATGGCCAACAAACATACGAAAAAAAGTGCTCAACATCACTAATCATTTGGAAAATGCAAGTTAAAACCACAATGAAATGCCATCTTACAACACTCACAATGACCATTGTTTAAGAATATATATATAAAACCAGATGTTGACATAGAACAGAGCAAAGGAAATGTTCATATAGTCTTGTTGAGAATGTAAATTAGTACAGCCTTTATGAAATTTGTATGGAGGTTTTTCAGACCACTTTCAGGAGTAGTGTCTCATCCAGCAATCACACTACTTCATATCTACCTAAAGAAAAACGGACATTAACAAAAATAGGCACCTGCACTTGGCATATGTATTGCAGCAGAATTCATAGTTGCAAAGGTATGAAATAACCTAAATGCCCTTCAATTGATCAGAGAATAATGAAAATGTGAAACATGCACACTCCATGGAATGCAATTCTACTATAAAAAGAGAATAAAATGCGTTTTGTAGCAACTGGGTTGGAATCGGAGACCATCACTCTAAGTAAAGTAACACAGGAATGGAAAACCAAATACTGCATGTTCTCACTTAGATGTGGAAGCTAAAAAAAGGGTCAGCAAAGCATATATAGAATGGTATGCTGGGCATTGGAGACCTTGAAAGAGGATGGTGATAAGGGTGAATGAGTTGAAAAATCACCTAGCAAGTACAATGTGGACTATGGGGAGGGGGTGATGGGTACACTTAAAGCTCACATTTTGTCAGCACTATACAGTGCATCCATGTAACCCTAAACCATTCATCATTCTGAAACTATTGAAATAGAAATATGTATGAGTGTAAAAAGAAAGAAAGAAAATCTTCAGAGTGCCAAAATAAAACAGGATATTTCATTCACTTGGATGGCCAGCTACCATTTCTTCAGAGCAAGGAACACACTGTGGTGTATAATGTCCAACAGTGAACAAAAAGATACCTGCTCAAAGTAATGTATAAAGAAGAAGAGTGGTTCATGGAAACATTGGCTTTCTAAAATGGGGAGATAAAGCTTGAGGGCTGTGTTTACATGCCGTCGTGGTTGTTTACTCACACGCTACATGCCTGGGACTACATTTTTTTTCAGGTGAGCCTTGGGGAAGAAGCAGTGGGGAGGATGCTGATAGGACTCTGCAGTTCTTGCCAATGGAAGACTTCACTGGTGTAATGACTGTAATCTTTCTTGTCTACATCGCCTCAGTAATTTTTTTCCTTTATTTCTCCTTGACTAATGCAGTGGCCCTTGAACTAGGACCGCAGGCACAAGTGCTGGAAGCAGGGATGGTTTCTATGTAAAAAACTCACTTTGACATTTTGTCAGAACTCCTCAGGGCCTGATGGGAGTAAATTGTACTTTTTCCCCAAGTGGCAAAAAACCAGAATTAGGTATGAGTACAGCTATATGACTCGGGAGTAAAAATGATTCACTATTTGGAATGTGTTGTGTGAAATCTGTATATGAGTGGGAATGGACTGAGGGAGAGGCACTTTTCTAGACTAGTACTGCTGCCGGAAATCTAGACAAGCATAGTGGCCAAAATTGATGTTGCTTCCAAAGCTGGAAATGTTGGGGTAAAACTACTTGAAAAATGGAAAAAAAGAATGAAAGTGGCTGAGGGTAAAAAATGAGTAAATGGGTTATAAGTTGAGGGAAATCCAATGCTACATTGACAACTATGGAGAGTCTCAGTTGAAAGATAACTGTCTCTTAGCTCAATTATCCCAGATGCTTGGAAAATTGAAGCTAAGTTTTTAAGCATTGAAGTGCAATCTTCAGATTTGCAGATTCTCAGTTAGGAACATTATAATGGGAAGCCAGTAGTTCTTCTTTGATTCAACAACAAATCTTTCAATGTCTGTTGACTTCTTGCAATCCTTTGCATGACACAGAGCCTTTGTTCCCTTGAAAGCACTTACTGGAGGTTGATAACGTTTATCATTTGCAGCTAGTGAAAAACTGCTGACCATTTGTCAAGTACACTGCTGCTTCTTAATCTTGTGTCTCCTCTTCCTCTGTAGAGGGTTCCAACAGATCTTCAGGTTCCTCGTTGGTAAAGGTTTCTCTCTGCTCTACTGTGGGTTCCTCAGCATCATCCTCAATCATGTCAGTGATCGCCTTCCCATGCAACTTCCCTTGCAATGTTTAGGATATTCCCCACTACTGCACAGATAATAGAGAAGCCCTTCAAATAATTGACCATTGTTGACTCCCTCACTCCATCATGGCTTGCAAGTTATATTGGAGGTCTTGGGCTTTAGGGCACATACAACCTCTGCAGGAAGCCAATTGCATCTGCAGTTGTAAAACTCCTTCAGAAATCCACTGTGGTACAGTGAGGGTTGTCATGAAGACAGCATGAAACCTCTCAAAGGGGAGATGGGGGTACATTTCATTAAAACTTTTTGATGATGCCTTGACCGAGTGGCAGCAGTGATGCATTGTTAGGAGGCAGGAGCATCACTTTCACATTTTTGTCTGCAAGCCAGAGAGGTTGGAAGTGGCCAGAAGCATTGTCAATTATGATGAGGACTTTGAGTCCTTTCTCTTTGAAGTTTTTCTTCATATCAGGTGTGAAGCATTAGTAGAACTGTCCCAAGACCAAGATGGACATCACCCAACCCTTCTTGTTGACTTATCAGGACTTGGGCAAGAAACATGTGCTTTTGTGTACAGTGAGCCCAGGAAGTTTCAGTGTAAAGGGCCTGGCTCGATCTTGTGACCTACTGCATTGCCAGATAGCACTGGAGTAAGGTGATCTTTCCAAGTCCTGAACCTGAGGTCCTGCTTGCCACTTTTATGGATGTAGATAGCACTGGGTATCTTCTTCCAGAACACGTGCAGTTCATCACATTGGAGGACTTGCTCTGGAAGATAGCTTTTCTTTGGGTATGGGTCTCATGCTGTGTCTTCTGGGAATGTTGATGTTTCCTTGGCATCAGCCTATGCCTGTTCTCGCATGGTCTTTAAGTTCTTGATGATACGGTGTGTTACATAGCTAGCCCAGCCAGTCCTGAGTGGCCTGAAAGGCATTCCTTTCACTCTCTTTCATCGTTTAAGCAGAAAGGCTGGGTGTTTTTAAAGTATTATATGTCATGGAGTAGGCATATTTTATTGATAGTAGGCATTATATTTCTAGAATTTATTTTATTTTATAACAGCCACTGGTTTTTAGGGATCGGATTTTGCTCTGTCACTCAGGCTGGAATGCAGTGGCACAATCGTACAACACTGAAGCCGTCACTTCTGGACTCAAAGGATGCTCCTGCCTCAGCTCCCTGTGTAGCTGGGATGATGGGCACGTGTCACCACACATGGCTAAATTTTAAGTATTTTTGTAGAGACTATGTCTCACTGTGTTGCCCAGGCTGGTCCAGAACTCTTGGGCTTAGCGATCCTCCCTCAGCCTCCCCAAAACACCACTGGGCTTACCGGACTGAGTCACTGTGCCTGGCACATAATGCATCTGCTAATTACCTATATTTAGATATACATTGTGTATATTTAGACAATGTATACACATTGGTAAACATCATGTTATACACAAAATATATACATTTTATTTGCCAATTAGAATGAAATGTGCTTTTTGTTCGTTTTTTTAAAGGCTGTCCTGTAGTTTGTGGCAACCTGGGTGAACCTTGAAGACATCATGCTAAGGAAAATAAACCAGACACAGAAAAAATACTGTGTGATCTTCTTTATAGGAGGAATATTAAAGAAAAGGGGGGGATAGTAGTAACAGAATAAAAAGATGGTTAGCAGGGATGAGGAGGTCGTGGAAATGGAAATTAGTATGTCAGAGGGTACTGAATAGGTCTGTAGATACAAGATGCAGTCAGAGGACTATAGTTAACAACATTGTATTTTATACTGGAAATTTGCTGAGAGATTTTAGGTGTTGTCACCATACATGCACCCCATAGATACCTCTGGAAAGGGCTGGATATATTAATTTCTGGTAACTATTTCACTGTTTATGTGATGGAGCTCATGACTGAGGGCATCTGGAAGTTGTGGCCCTGTTGGTTACTTGATGTCCAGTGTTGTCCATATCTGACAGGTCACAGGCCATACCAGGAATTGTCTTGTCCAAAGAGAAATCAATCTGTGCTGTGGATGGTATGGATTTGTTGCCAAACCCCATCGTCCCCATTAGAAATCTTCTTCTATGGGGTTTTCCTTAAACGGAAGTTTTCTGCTCCTGTCACTGTTTTTCTTATCGTGGTCCAATGTGCTGGGTTCTATGTCCCAAAGGGCAAGACACTCACACCCCTGCCAGCAGCTACTGCAGAGCCTTTCTGCTGTGGGGCCCAAAATATGAGATGTTTGTGACTCCTGATATAAAGATTGGAGCCACATCCACAAATGTGGAATACGCCACTTCTAGAAGTCAGTGTGACCTGATAGGCTTCAGACACCTTTTTTTTTTTGAGTCGGAGTCTCACTCTGTCACCCAGACTGGAATACAGTGGCTGCTCCCGGCCACCGCAGCCTCGACCTGCTGGGCTCCGGCGATCCTTCCACCTCAGCCTTCCAAGTAGCTGGAATTACAGGCATGCACTACCATGCCCAGCTGATTTTTTGATTTATTGTAGAGATGAGGTCTCGCTGCCCAGGTAGGTCTCGAACCCGCGGGCTCAGGCAATCCACTCACCTCAGCCTCCCAAAGGCACGGGATTACAGGCTGAGCCACCGAGCCCACTGCTTCAGACACCTTTTATTCAATCTAGGAATTATAGGGTGTATGGTATTATTTTGTGGAAGATGCTCAGCATGCTCCTTATGGGTGGTTTTTTCCTCAGCAAGGATGTAGTTCCTCAAGAGAGAAGCCCAAGGCCCGGGGGCTTCCTTGAGTTCCCCTGGAAAGGTTTCTGCCCCATATACCCTGCATCTGGGCCTGGTCCCCAGCCTCTGCCATGGAACTCCTACTTTGAGCCAGGACCTGTCTTGTGTGGCCTTGAGGGACCTGCCTGTGCCTCCTGGGGTTGGGGAAAGATGGGTCCTCCTTGGGAAGCCAGGCCTGGGGTGCAGGACGTTCCTGAGCCTGGGTTGTTCTGGGCCTCCTTGCTTGGTTGGTTAAACACTTCAAGAACCAGTGCAGGCTGGAGATTTGTAGGCACCCACCTTCCTTGTCTTGATGGAAGGAGAAGGCATGCTTAGGGACCTCTGGACTGCCATGAGAATCTTTCAGGCTTCTCTGCAGACTGTTCCCAGGGAAGCAGATCCAAGCAGAGCCAGGGCACTCCCCAACTTACACCTGCAGAGAAGGATGCCAGGTGGGGACACACTTTCCTTCGCTGCACCCAGCTGGAGCTCGGCCCTATCTCAGTACCTCTTTTCCCTCTGTGGAAAAAAAATGAAACCACAGTCTAAACCCCTAGAGAGCCCCACATTGTCCACAGTCAGGTCCTGGCCTGGACTCTGCCTCTCATCTGCTTTGTAAGGGGCGATGGCTTTCCTCCTCTCCATCCCGTGGGATCAAGGGTCTCTGGGGAAGAGCCAAGAGCATCTTCCACAACCATGCTTCATGATGTTGGGGAAGGAATTTCTTAAAGTTAGCTCCTGGTGGTCTTGGAGCCTCAGGATCCTGGGCCAGCCGGCTGTGTGGAATCCTTTGGCACCCAAGACATCTACATCTCCCAGGATATAGAGCTGTCTGTGAGAAGAGTTGGACAGTGGTCAGGACCCTGGGACTTAGTAGCCTCCCACTCTTCCATCCAGGTAGCATTCCATATGACCTAGATCCT
>NW_007260888.1:0-4667 GCF_000164805.1 Carlito syrichta
ATGGAGAGAAATGGAATGGACGGGAATGGACAGGGAGGGAATGGAATGGGTAGGAATGGAATGGAATGAAATGGAGTGGAATGGTTTTAAATGGAATGGAGAGTAAAGTAATGGAATGGAATGGATTGGAATGGAATGGAGTGGAATGGAAAGGAATGGAATAAAATGGAATGAAACAGAATGGAGAGTAATGGAATGGAATGGAGAGTAGTGGAATCGAATGGAGAGGAATGGAATGGAATAGAGTCAATGGATTGGAATGGAATGAATCTTATGGAATAGAATGCAGTGGAATTGTTGGGAAGGAATTCAAAGGAATGGAGAGGATTGGAATGGAATGAAATGGAATGGAATTGAGAGGAATGAAATGGAGGGTAATTGAATGAAGAGGAATGGAATGCAATGGAATGGAATGGAATCGAATCGAATGGAAAGGAATGGAATGCACTGGAATGGAGAGAAATGGAAAGGAATGGAGAGGAATTGAATGTACTGGAGTGGAATTGAAAAGAATGGAATGGAATGGAATGGAATGGAGATGAATGGAATGCAATGCAATTGAAAGGATTGGAATTGAATGGAATGGAAAGGAACGGAATGGAATATAGTAGAGTGAAATTTAATGGAGTGGAATGGAATGGAATGGAGAGGAAAGGAATGGAGTGGAGAGTTATGCAATGCAATGGAATGGAATGAAGAGGAAAGAATTTAGTGGAAAGGAAGAGAGACCAATGGAATGGAATGCAATGGAATGGAGAGGAATGGAAAGGAATGGAATGGAGTTGTGAGGAATGGAATTTAATGGAATGGAGGGGAATGTAATGGAACTGAATGAAATTCAATTGAATTGAGAGGGTTGGAATGGAATGGAATTGAATGGAATGTAATGCAATTGAATAGAGAGGAATGAATTAGAATATAATGGAATGGAATGGAATGATATTGAAAAGATGGGAATGAAATTGAATTGAATTGAATGGAATGGAGAAGAAGGGATAGGAATGGGATGGAGAGGAATGGAGAAGAATGGAATGGAAAGAATGGAGAGGCATGGAAAGGCATGGAATAGATTGGAATGGAATGAAATGATATGGAGAGGAATGGAATAGATTGAAACAAAAAGGAATGGAATGGAACATAATTGAGAAGAATGAAATAAAATGGAATTAAATGGAATAGAGAGTAATGGAAAAATATGATGAGTAGTGGAATGGAATGGAGATGAATGGAATGGAATGGAATGGAGAGGAATGAATTGGAAAGGGATAAATGTTAGGGAATAGAATGGAGAGGAATGGAATGGAGTGGAATCCAAAGGAATGGAGACGATTGCAATGGTATGGATTGGAAAAGAATGGAATATAATTGAGAGGATTGTAATGGAATGGAATGGATTGGAGAGGAATGAATTTGAATGGAAAGGAATGGAAAGGAGAGGAATGGAATAGAGAGGAATGGAATGGAATGGAATGGAATGGAATGGAATGGAATGGAATGGAATGATGTGGAATGGAATGGATGGGAGAGGTATGGAATTGAATGAAACGGAATGGAGAAGAATGGTATGGAATGGAGAGGAAAAGAATTGAGAAAAATGGAGTGGAATTGCTGGAATGCATGGAATGGAATGTAGAGGAATGAAATTAACCTTAATGGAATGGAAAGATATGGAATGGAAGATAATAAAAGGAATGGAGAGTCATGGAGTGGAACAGAAATTAGTGGAATGGAATGGCGTGGAGTGGAATGTAATAGAAGGGAAAGGTGTAGAAGAGAGGGAAATGGAATGGGGCGGAATGGAATGCATGGCATGAAATGGAAACGAATGGAGAGGAATGAAATGTAGTGGAATGGAGAGGAATGGAATGGAGAGGAATGAAATGTAGTGGAATGGAGAGGAATGGAATGCAGAGAAATGGAATGGTATGGAGAGGAATGTAATGGAATGAAGAGGAATGGAATGTCATGGAATGCAGTGGAATGGAATGGAGAGGAATTGAATGAAATGGAACTGAATGGAATGGCGAGGAATGGAAAGGAGAGGAATGGAGAGAAATGGAAAGGAAGGGAATGGACAGGAAGGGATTGGAATAGATAGGAATGGAATGAAACTGAGTGGAATGCTATGAAATGGAATGGAGAATACAGGAATGGAATGGATTGGAATGTAATGGAGTGGAATGGAATGGAATGGAGAGGCATGGAATGGAGAAGAATGGAGATGAATGGTATGGAATGCACTGGACTGGAGAGGAATAGAGTGGAATGAAGACGAAGGGAATAGAATGGAATGGAATTGAATGGAATGGAAAGGAATGGAATGAAATGGAATGAATGGAATGGAAAGGAAAGGAATGAAATGGAATGAAAAGTAATGGAAAGAAATGGAGAGTAGTGGAATCGAATGGATAGGAATGGAATGGAATGGAGAGGAATGTATTGGAATGGAATGAATCTTATGGAATAGAATGGAGAGGAATGGTTGAAAAGGAATCCAAAGGAATGGAAAGGATTGGATTGCAATGGAATGGAATGGAATCGAATGGAAAGGAATGGAGAGGAATGAAATGGAGGGGAATTGAATGGAATGGAATGGAATAGAATTGAATGGAATGGAATGAAAAGGAATGGAATGGACAGGAATGGAGAGGAATAGGATGGAAGGGAATCGAGAGAAAAGGAAAGGAATGGAGAGGAATGGAATGGAATGGAGTAAGTGGAATGGAATGGGAAGGAATGGAATGGAATGGAATGTAGCCAAGAGGGAGGAAATGGAAAGGAATGTAGTGGAGAGGAATGTAATGGGGAGGAATGGATTTGAGACGTATGTAATGGAATTTAATGGAGAGGAATGGAATGGAATGAAATTGAATGGAAGGGAAAGGAGAAAAATGGAATGGAATAATTGGAATGGAATGGAATGTAGAAGAAAGGAATGGAATAGAGTGGAGCAGAATGGAAAGGAGAAGAATGGAATGGAATGGAAAAGATAGGAATGGATTCGAATTGAATGCAATGGAAAGGAATAAAAGGAAAAGGAAAGGACTGGATTGGAATGGAATGGAATGGATAGGAATGGATTGGAGAAGAATTGAGAGGAATGGAATGGAATGGAATTGAATGCAGTGGAATGGAATGGAATGGACCTGAATGGAATGGAATGGAATTGAATGGAATGTAGAGGAATGGAATGGAGAGGAATGGAATGAAAACGAATGAATTGAAAGGAATGGAATGGAGTGGAATGGAGAGGAATGGAATAGAATGGAATAGAGAGGAATGGAATGGAATGAAGAGGAAAGGTATGGAATGGAATGGAATGAAAAGGAGAGGAAGGAATGGAATGGAATGGGGGCTGGTGTAGAATGGAATGGAGAAGAGTTGAATGGAATGGAATAAAGAGGAATGGAATGGAATGGAATTGAGAGGAATGGAGATAAATGGAAGAGAGTAAAATGCAATGGAATAGTGTGGAATGGAATGTAGTGAATAGGAATGGAATGGTTAGAAGATGAATGGAAAGGAATGTAGAGGACTGGAAAGGAATGGCGTTTAATGGCGAAAATGGAATGGCTAGGAATGGATTTGAATGTAGAGGAATGCAATGGAATGAAAAGGAATGGAATAGAATGGAGAAGAATGGAATGGAATGGAGTCGAATCGGGAAAAATTAAATAGAGTTGAATTGAATGGATATGAACGCAATGGAAATGAAGGGAGAGGAATGGAAAGAAGGGGATGGATGTTAATGGAATGGACTGGATTGGAATAAAATGAAATGGAATGGAATAGAATGGAGATGATAGGAATGCTATGGAATGGAATGGATTGGAATGGAATGGAATGGAATGGGAAAGAATGGAATGGAATATTGTAGAGTGGAATTTAATGTAGTGGAGTGGAATGGAATGGAATGGGGAGGAATGGTATGGAGTGGAGAGTTATTCAATGGAATGGAATGGAACGGAGAGGAATGGAAAGGAATGGAATGGAATGGAATGAAATGGAATGGACTTGGAAGGAATGGAATGGAATAGAGAGGAATGGAATGGAATGGAATGAAAATCAATTGTATTGAGAGGGTTGGAATGGAATGGAATCGAATGGAATGTAATGCAATTGAATGGAAAGGAAAGAATTCGAATGGAATGGAAAGAAATGAAATGAAATGGTATCGAAAGGAGAGGAATGGAATGGAATTGAATTGAAAAGAATGGAGAGGAATGGAGAGGAATGGAGTGGAGAGGGATGTAGAGGAATGGAATGGAAATGAATGGACAGGCATGGAATGGAATGGTATATATTGGAATGGAATGAAATGATATGGAGAGGAAATGAGTAGAATGGAAGGTAATGGAAGGGAAAGGAATGAAATGGAGGGGAATGGAATAAAATGGAATGAAATGGAATACAGAGTAATGGGAAAAAATGGCCAGTAGTGGTATGGAATGAAGATGAATGGAATGGAATGGAATGGAGAGGAATGGATTTCAATGGGATAAATGTTATGGAAAAGAATGGAGAGGAATGGAATGAAATGGAACCAAAACAAGGGAGTCGATTGGAATGGAATGGAATGGAATTGAATGGAAAGAAATGGAATGTAATTGAGAGGATTGTAATGGAATGCAATGGATTGAAGAGGAATGAATTTGAATGTAAACGAA
>NW_007260888.1:4687-5174 GCF_000164805.1 Carlito syrichta
GGGAAAGAATGGAATGGAATATTGTAGAGTGGAATTTAATGTAGTGGAGTGGAATGGAACGGAATGGGGAGCAATGGTATGGAGTGGAGAGTTATTCAATGGAATGGAATGGAACGGAGAGGAATGGAAAGGAATGGAATGGAATGGAATGGAATGGAATGGAATGGACTTGGGAGGAATGGAATGGAATGGAGAGGAATGGAATGGAATGAAAATCAATTGTATTGAGAGGGTTGGAATGGAATGGAATCGAATGGAATGTAATGCAATTGAATGGAAAGGAATGAATTCGAATGGAATGGAATGAAAGGAAATGGAATGGTATCGAAAGGAGAGCAATGGAATGGAATGGAATGGAATTGAAAAGAATGGAGAGGAATGGAGAGGAATGGAATGGAGAGGGATGTAGAGGAATGGAATGGAAATGAATGGACAGGCATGGAATGGAATGGAATATATTGGAATGGAATGAAATGATATGGAGAGG
>NW_007260889.1:0-1811 GCF_000164805.1 Carlito syrichta
TGTTACCTCCTCTGGGAAGCATTCCTATTCATCGGTGTCATTTTTCTCTCCATGCGCACAAAAAGAAGTCATGTGAGCACACAGTGACGAGGCAGTCTTCTGCATACCAAGAAGTGAGCCCTCACCAGAAGCTGACCTTGCAGGTGCCTTGATCTCAGAATTCCTTTATGTTACCAATGTAGCTACCTCTTATCTCTATTCAACAGAATTTGATAGATATTTGTGAAATACATACTATAGACCAGAGCTCATAATGACTGGTGGACAAAGCAAATGGTGTTCTCCCTACAGGGACTTGATTTTGGTTGCTGGAGTACAACAGATACTGAAGTTTGGCTTCCTCAACACTTCCATTTCCAGCTCTATTACAGAAAGTTTAACCATATAATTTATCATCCTGAGGCACTGGAGGCTAAAAGGAACCCTATGAATGATTATGTGAGTGTTCCCAGTGTAAACTAGGACTACTGCAGGCATATCAAGATGTGATTTATTCTAATAAATACAATTTTAGTCAAAAATGCTTCGATAGCAGCTGGAAAGTGAGATATTCAAACCCCCTAACTCCATTGCATCTAGGGTGGCCAAGTTTCATATTTCTGGTCCATGAGATGGAAACAGAAATCCCTGAAAAGGACTTGCCTCCCAAAATAAATCAACACCAGAGAAGAGACAAGGCTTCTGCCCCATTCTCCCTAGATCAGAGACATGGTACCTGGAGATGCATCAGCTATGTCATGACCATTAGAGTAAAAGCTAAATATCCAGGATGGTGAAGAGAAAGTTGGAAAGATCCTGGGATATTGATGATTTCATAAAACTGCCACACAGGCATATTAGGCATGGTCAGGTTACCTCCAGACTGCTTGTAACATGAGAAAAATTAACCCTAACTTGGAATGTAGATACTATTCACCTCGCAGGGCAGTTGTGCAAGTTAAATAACATTACAATAATTCAGCTGTTTATAGTGTAGGTGAACACATAATAAATGCTCAAAAGTTGGTCCCTGTGGCTATAATTATTAATTCATTTTAACTTGCATGAGTTTCTTTTCTTCTAGAGGAGGGGGTAGTTGGGGAAGGTTATAAAGTAACAATAAGAAATGTAAAATTGTCTATTTCTATAGGCATGGTTAAACTAGACATCATATAATGAGACTGCATGCAGAACTCAATTTTCTATACTTGGAAACTAAATTGCTTCTACCCAGTAGAGAGAGCTGACACTGTGAACAATGACAGACAGCTTGTTACATATATATTTGCTCCAGGGTTCAAAGACTGTGCATTTACTGTAGTAAATGAGTGCGTGGGTGATGTTGATCTCACAGATGCAACGAAATTTTCCCATAATTGTATACAGAAAGGAGTCATTTGGTTTTAGAAATCTAGAAATATTTATAAGTAACCATTTTGTTTTTTAGATTTTCATACAAACTTTAAGTCAGAATTTTTTTTTTTTGAGTTGGAGTCTCACTCTGTTACCCAGACTGGAGTGCAGTGGCCGCTCCCGGCCACTGCAGCCTTGACCTGCTGGGCTCCGGCGATTCTTCCACCTCAGCCTTCCAAGTAGCCAGAATTACAGGCATGCTCTACCACGCCCGGCTGATTTTTTTATTTATTGTAGAGATGAGGTCCTACTGCCCAGGCGGGTCTTGAACCCACGGGCTCAGGCAATCCACTCACCTCAGCCTCCCAAAGGTGTGGGATTACAGGCTGAGCCACCAAGCCCAGCTCAGAAATATTTATACTGAATCTTCCTGAGCGCTTTGGTAATTAAATCTCATTTGCAAAACTTTTTTTTTTTTT
>NW_007260889.1:1831-12747 GCF_000164805.1 Carlito syrichta
TCTGGCCACTGCAGCCTCGACCTGCTGGGTTCCGGTGATCCTTTGGCCTCAGCCTTCCAAGTAGCTGGAACTACAGGTGTGTGCTACCATGCCCAGCTAATTTTTGATTTATTGTAGAGATGAGGTCTTGCCAAGTTGCCCAGGTGGGTCTCAAACCCGCAGGCTCAGGCAATCCACTCAACTCAGCCTCCCAAAGCATGAGATTATAGGCTGAACCACCGAGCCCGGCTTGGAGATTTTTTTAATATGCTCTGGAGAATGAGATGTATAAGGGAGTACAAAAAACTCTGAAATTATTTTTTGAACTGCGGGCGCCTTGTAGTACAGGCTATCCCCGCTAGGTAAGTGCTCTAGGAACACATTGGCATCAGTGTACCAGCTAGCATTGCTGTGAGAGGCTGAATTGGACTGAATTAGGTGAGTGTTTTTTTTTTTGGTGGTGGGGAATTCCTTCAACACATTTACCCATCTTCTGATGGGTGATTTACGAGTACACCTTCCTGCACTGCACTGAGTGTTCAGCAGTTTGCTTTGTTTTTTACCCAAAATGACCTTATTCCAATTCTCTCTATTCACCCAATCTTGCCCTGAGTGATTTTTTTGTTTCCCCCAATGAAAAAGTCCTCAAAAGGAAACGTTTTGCCAATTTGGAAGAGGTGAAACAAAAAGCAACAGAAACACTAAAAGGCATCAAAATTGATGAGTTTAAACTGTTTTGAGCAGTGGAAAAGTGTTTCACTAGGTGTATTGCATCAAATCGAGAGTACTTTGAAGGTGATTGAAATTTAAGCATGTAAGAATAAATGCACAATTTTAATAAATAAATTCCATTTTTGGTGGTCCTCTGTCCTATGTCTTATGTTTTGGTAATGGAGAGAGAAGAAAAAATCATTTCCACAGATAACTTATTTGTGCCCAACCAACAGGTCCTATCTTAGTGCCCAGTAGGATTTAGAAAGGTGTCCTAGATGTGACTCCCTGGAAAAAGAGACTAAGATAGGAATTTGGGTGCATGCTGGGATGTGCTCTCAGGAGAAAGAGCAAGAAAAGCAAAGAAGGAAAAGAAGCTAGGCAAGATGTGATCTCATTTTGAGTTTAGTTTTGTTGATCTCATTGGGGAGCTTTGGGGCATAAATTTTAACCGAGATGAGCCCACCTTGAGTCAAGAGGCCTAGGGTTTTGTATCCTTAAGTTAGCCAGTCAATGACTGTGGAGTGTCCTCGGCTGGGAGGGGAAAGTGTACTCTCTTATATGATTTCTCTTTTGTCTGATACCAATTCTCCAGAGAAGAGGGCAGCCATGAGTGCTTAGCAGCCATCATTCACAGTAGCTGAGAGACAGGGGAACTGGCCTAATAAAGGGAATCTGAGAGAAACACCAGTACAGGCTCCTACAAAGGATGCCTCCTCCTGCTGCTTTATGGAGAATATATTTGAAAACAAGGGTAACCTCTTGAAAAGGGGTGTTCATTGTCTCTCTAGCTTGACTAATATGTCATGGTTTCTTAGGAAGGGAGAGTTCTCTTAGCTTCCAACCTTGGCTTAAGCTGTGTTTATTATAGCTTTACTTAAATATATATAAACCTAAAAGCATTGATAAACATCGTATGCTTATATTTCTTAAAATGGCATAAAACCAAAGCAAATTAAAAATTAAAAATTTAAAAGTATGACGATAAAAACTCAAATTGACAATATAAATTCAATGTGATGAATGATGCTGTTTTGCTATAACTAAATTAACAATCTCAAAGTAAATATGTAACTGTGAAATTGCACAGATTGCCTTGTATATCTGACATAGCCTATGTTATCTGATGTCATGGGAAGGACCAACTATCCACCACTCTTCTCTGCCTGGGGAAGGGGGGCACACCTCATCAACAAGGGTACCTGCACAGTGAATATTGCATACCTAACCCTGAAATGTACCCCAAAATTTAAAAATAAAAAAATTTTTAAAGTTAAAAAAGAACTTTTGTAAAACTCCTCTTTGTACAAATTGTGAAGTTCTCCAGTGTTTACTTGGCATGAAGGAATTATTAGCATTTCCATGTCAGTGGTCTCTACTTCTTGCCATTAGCCCACAATAATCATAAGTGTACATCTTGGCAATGTAGTGATCATGAACCAAAATGCAACACAGATACTGAAATGCTGTGGCCATCCTTCATAAGTAACTTGTCCCTAACAGACTTACACAATTTTATCAAAACGAAGACATGCTATCTTAAATCTATTTAAAGACCTTGAACACTTAGGGACCCAGAGACTAGCTCTGCAGCATCCTTTGATACTGTTCTCTCCTACAAAATGTAAGATTAATTTGCCTATTTGATGACATTTGAAATACTCAGGAATGCATTTGTATGACTCCTGCTCGTTGGAACAAGAGATGGCATGAGGAAAGTCAGCAAATTGGAAGGTGAACCATTAAAATCTGACAGGTCATAGAGTGGGTTCTTTGTCCCATATCTCATCACAGGATTTCTAATTTAAGTTAATGACAGTGTCCCTGACTGCCTGGAGGTCTTGCATGCAGAGGCTTTCCCTTGTGTCACGGTAACCTGTTGCCCTTGCCACTGACGAAGACTGAGTTGGAGTTTTTGCTGCAACCTGATTATGGACATCGCCATGTTAACTGTAGGCTGTTCCAACTGGGAAACCTCAGGATCCAGAGTGCCTGCACCACTGCTGAGAAGGTTCCTTATTTCCTCACATCCCTTGCTTCCTTACAACAAACTTGGTTCCCTGAGGTAACTTGTGCAAATCATTTCCTCACCACCTGAAAGAGCTTAATGGAGACTTAGAACAAGTAGGAAATTCTTTGCTGTCATTGCTTGGGTGAAGTCTGCTCCCTAATCCAGGAACAAGACCTACATTACATCAGAAAGCCCTTTGTGAGCCATGGAAAGTTAGGTTAAACAGAGCCTTGGTGTACAGGGCAGACATTAAAATCTACTGTCTCAGCTGGGCTCGGTGGCTCAGCCTGTAATCCTGTGCCTTTGGGAGGCTGAGGTGAGTGGATGGCCTGAGTCCTCGGGTTCGAGACCTGCCTGGGCAACTTGGGGAGACTTTATCTCTACAATAAACCAAAAAAAAAAATTAGCTGGGCATGGTAGCACGCACCTGTAATTCTGGCTACTCAGAAGGCTGAGGCGGAAGGATCGCCAGAGCCCAGCAGGTCGAGGCTGCAGTGGCCGGGAGCGGCCACTGCACTCCAGTCTGGGCGACAGAGTGAGACTACAACTCAAAAAATAAAAAAATTCTACTGTCTCAACATAGATATCAAAGCAAAATGAAAAACCAGGTGGGCTGCTACAGGAGAACAGCTATGATTCATTCTGTTTCAGCCCACTCTTAATTTAACAATAACACCAAAAAGGATTCAGAGGTTAAGAGATCTCCTCAAGGTCTCATTCATTTACTGATCAAATACATAATGATCAGTGTCAACCAAAGACTGGATACTGCGCTAAGTCCAATATATACAACAGACAGTCATGGGTAACCCAAGCTCTTGGGGAACTCCAGGTTTAAAGGGGAGATACAGGTGGGCAAACAGATGGTTAGATGGTTATGATGCAGTGAGATCAGAGTCACCTGACCTAGGCTGTCACAGTCATGGGGAGCATCCTGAAGGAGCAGATGACAAAGCAAGCAATGAATCCAGGCACTCCATTCTTGGGAGTGGAAGAACAGCAAGGAATCTCAGGATAGAGCTCTGTCTCTATATCTGTGTTCTTTCAGGGACATTCACTGGAAGAAAGAATTTGCTGAAAATGTTCTCAGACATGCAGAGTGTTTCCTAGATCTCCCTTCATAAGAATCTATAACTCTATTTTCTTTCATGTAAATTCAAATTCCCTGCCAACTTTTAATTCCAGGATCATCCCACCCATCTTTTCTTTCCCCACTGCTCTCAGCACACCCCTTCCATTGAGTCAAATCACAGACATTAATGCAAGGCCACTTGGTGGTGATCTCTAATACTCAATGGCAGATGACTGAACCCATTCTGTGGAATGTGATGGACTCTAGAAGAGCTTTGCTACTCACAGTGTGATCCCTGAACCAGTAGCATCAACATCACCTGGGAGTTTCTAAAAATTTGCAGAATCCCAGGCCCTTGTCCAGACCTCCTGAATTAGAACTTATATTTCAATAAGAACCTTTGGTTGATTATTGTGCATATTAAAATTTGAGAAGTTGTTCTAAAGAGATAGTATAATTTAATGCTAAATGACATACGAGAGAACTACAGTAGCTTTATTTGCAAGCATAGTCTCATTTTACAGTCTTTTTTGTTCTGAAATAAAAAAATTGAATATATTTTTTTCTTTTGTTGATTGACAATTACAGGATTTTTGGTAGTTAATTTGCACAATACTGACATTATTGCTATTTTTAAAAGCATGCTTAGGATTCATAAATTTTTGTTGTTGTTGTTGGAGTCTCACCCTGTTGCCCAGGTTGGAGTGCAATGGTATGCTCAGGGCCACCGCAGTCTCAACCTGCTGGGCTCTGGGGATCCTTCCACCTCAGCCTTCCAAGTAGCCAGATCCACAGGTGCACATCACCACACCAAGCTATTTTTAAAAAATTTACTGTAGAGATGAGGTCTCGCCATGTTGCTCAGGCTGGTCTTGAACCCCTTGGCTCAGGTGATTCCCTCACCTCTGCCTCCCAAAGCATAAAATAATTTTCAAAATCAGTAGCTGAATAGAAACACATTTCCAACACAAAACCATGTAAACAGATTCTAAAATTTTTAATTTGTTGAAAGTATAAATGCTAAATACACATTAACAGATAAAATTAATAAAGTATTATTCTAAAACATACAAGGTAGGTCCCCAAATTGGAATTTACTTATTAAAATTGTATTATTTTTTTTTTTGAGTTGGACTCTCACTCTGTTGCCCAGACTGGAGTGCGGTGGCTGGTACCGGCCACCGCAGCCTCGACCTGCTGGGCTCCGGTGATCCTTCCGCCTCAGCCTTCCAAGTAGCCAGAATTATAGTCATGTGCTACCACGCCTGGCTGATTTTTTGATTTATTGTAGAGATGAGGTCTCGCCTGCCCAGGCGGGTATCGAACCCGTGGGCTCAGGCAATCCACTCACCTCAGCCTCCCAAAGGCGCGGGATTACAGGCTGAGTCACCGAGCTCGGCTAAAATTGTATTCTTATATATTTAAACTTCAGTCACCTTCAAAGTATTCTTCATTTGATGCAATGCACCTATCAAGATGCTTTTTCCACTTCTTACAACAGTTTAATTCATCACAATTTTGATGCTTTTTATTGTTTTTCCTGTTTTTTGTTTCACCTCTTCTACATTGGAAAACATTTCTCTTTGAGGACTTTTCTCCATTTAGGGAAACAAAATAAAAAGTTGCTCAGGGTAAGATCAGGTGAATAGGAAGGGTGGGGCATGGAGATTATACTGTTTTTGTTCAAAAACTGCTGATCACTCAGCACAGTGTAGGCAGGGTGTGTTGTCATGGTGGCAGAATCAGTTAACCCCGTTTTCCACAACTCTGGACAATTCTTCCACAGTGCAGCATCTCACAACAATGTTAGTTGGCACATTGATTCTGATGGGTTCCTAGAACACTTACCTAGCTGGGGAATCCTGTCTTATGAGGGGCCTGTCCTCCAAAAGATAATTCCTATTTCTTTGAGGAGGTCCTCCCTCATATTACATGAGATACAACTAATAATTAATCATGAAAAATCTAAATATATAATTTTCTCTTTTTTAAAAAATAAAAAAAAGTTAAAATAAAACATTAAAGGCAGGGTGTGCATTAATATCATAATTAGGAGCATTTTTTTGCAGATTTTTCTAGCTGCTGAAATGGCTCTTGTGTGTTCTTATCAGGAAATAGGAGAAAGAGAATCTTCATCTTCAAATAATTGCATTATTTTTTCTCCTGTTTGTGGGGAACTTTTAAACAACATTCAGGAACTGAAATATTATTTATATATATTTGTGTACACTCTTTTGCAGAGAGAGTTGTGTTTCTTTGAAAGAAAATTTTTCTGGTTCATTTGTGTCTCTTCTGTGGTTTTATCTTGGATCTCTAGATACTTCAAGCAGAGTTACCTGTTTCAGTTTCAAAACTTTCAGATGTATATAGCTCTTGTGCAGAAAGACTTTGAACCAGATTAGAATGATTACTGTAAATGAAACTTTACTGTATCAACTGTCATTTTCTTCCTCTTCTTGAGGAATCTGGAGTTTTTATTTTTAATACAAAATTTGAATACAGTAGAGAACTTTTTATGTATGCAATCAATATGCAAATAATTTTCAGATTTATTTGGATTCTAAAATAATGGCATCATATCAATAAAAATACCTGACTTTTTAGTAGCATATATCAGAACCCAAAATACCAAAACCATGAGGGTAGTTAGTAATGACTGTAATAATTAGCAATATTGGGAAAATCAGGTAGAGGTCATTGTCAAAGAACCTATTGAAATTGAAAAGCAAGAGATTATTGAAAAAGGTGACACTGTGGAAACTGTTTCTCTCAGCTCTTACTATGACAATTTTCTAAAAATTAAAATTGAATTAGAATAAAATATTTTGAAACAAATCACTCTAATTTTGAATTCAAGCCTAAGATGCCTAGAGCAGTGACATATGCCTGTGCTCACTTCAGGAAAGTGTGCTAGAAAAATAATTTATCTTCAATCCAAACTGTTAGGTATGGATATGGTCAGGGTGTATGGAGAGTTGAGAGGCACAGGAGAGAGGGGTGCAGCACCACCAGATCCAGCAAGCCAGTGGTGCACGCACTGGGATCCCAGAGATGTGAGTAGATGCAAAGAATTGTGACACAAAAAAGGTTAAGAAAGAAAAGTTTATTTAAAAGTAAGTAAAGAAGTTTTACCTCTCCAAGGTGGGGGAGGACACCAAAGCCTGGAAACATGGTGACAGCCATAGCTCAAAGAGCACATGGCTACCCAGAGTCTAGCAAGGCAATGGCTGCTGTTTGCTTGTGGTTGAGTCCTTTTAACCATTCCCCTTGATGGGGGAAGATCATTAGGTGATTGGGTGGTGGTCTGCTTCCACATCATCACAAAGGGGCAGACAAATGCAGGTAGTAATGCCAGGCAGATGGATGGGTTTGTCACATTGTAGTAGGAAAAATAGAGAGATCGTGACACCGAGACTATTATAGGAAGTGGCACTTTATTATGCTGGCTAGCACAGTGGGTCCAAGAATTTCATGCATTCAAATATCAAGCTTGAGCACCCCAGAACAGGAGATGTGGGGTTTTATACCCTCGTTTAGGTAAGGGAAAGGGGTCGTGTTGAGTGATTACATATTTCCTTTGTATTCTTACAAGGTTGTAATCAGCAAAATCAGATTTTTCAAAGAACAAATGGTTTCCAGGAACTGCAGGCTTGTAAACTGTTAACTTCAGAAGGGGGGCTTTTGGATAAGTCTGTGAATTAGCCACTCTTTTTGTATATCCATTAAATGGCTAGTCTTTGGGCCATTTGGCCTTTCCCAAACAAAACCTGCCTGGTGCCCTGGCGGGTCTTTAAAGTTGCAACTTGCCTTTCAAAAGGAAATACCTTTAACTGCTATCAACTCTTTTCCTGCCCTGGGCTAGTGATTGCCATGAGGCCAACTGCTGATCCTGAACCAGCTACGTTTCTGTGTTTATTCACTCAATCATACAAGAAATATATTTGACCATTTGCCGCATCCTGCCACAACATGATTGCTGCCAAGGTGGGTCACAAAGAGCTAATTAGGTGAACTCTCTGGGATGGGGGGCGTTTTCTGCAAGAGACTTGTTAGATATTTGCAATTCAAAAACTCATGACTTTGGCCTTGACAAGGAATCAAAAGTTTACTAGAGATTATTATGCTAAACCATGAATGGTTGGGCTGTCCTGGTCTTACATCTGAAGGAGATTTGCCAAGGGGGATGAGATAGGCTGCTGTTTGTCCTGCAGTAGAATGTATGGATGTTTTCTTTCTTCTTTTTTTTTTTGAGTTGGAGTCTCACTCTGTCTCCCAGACAGGAGTGCAGTGGCCGCTCCTGGCCACCATAGCCTTGACTGACTGGGCTCCAGCGATCCTTCCACCTCAGCCTCCAAAGTAGCTGGAACTACAGGTGTGCGCTACCACGCCCGGCAAATTTTTTGATTTATTGTAGAGATGAGGTCTCGCCAAGTTGCCCAGGTGGGTCTCGAACCCTCAGGCTCAGACAATCCACTCACCTCGGCCTCCCAAAGCATGGGATTACAGGCTGAGCCACCGAGCCTGGCCTGAATGTTTTCTAATGGTTATGCTGAGGCAAAAAGACTAAACCCTTTCACAAACTTCATTGATTCCTGTTTTAACAACCTTCAACAAGACTAGTACATGCAGAAACAAAACTTAAGTGTTTAACATAAGAAATGTTGAACCCGGGACTCTAATGAGAGAGATAGAGACCACAAAGAGCCAGCTCCAATGCAAACACACAAGGGTCTTTATTCAGGCTTGAGTCTGGGCTCACGCATGAAGCCCGTAGAGGCTTCATGGACCAGAGCCCTGATTCATAATGGCAAGCAGTTTTTATGCACAGTTACAGAGGGAGGGGAAAGAACTTTAAACTTGATTTTACATGATTGGGTAATTTCTCCTAATGGGTACAGGAACACTTGGTATTGGTGAGTGCTGCCCGTGATTGACAGAAACCCACTTAATGGGCAGAGTGGAATGTTAGATAAGTTAGGTCCATGCAGTCCCTGCGTATGAAGTAACCTGAGTCGGCAGGCAAAGGGTTACATTAGCCCTTTAAGTGTCCATCCCAAGGTATGCTTAGGAAAGCTTGTTTGCTTAACATTTACATAACATAACATGGTCATTATGGGGCAACAAAAGCCAAACTTAACAAAGTTTTAAATATGAATGCTGCAAACACATACAGTGAATGTGGGGTAGAAAATCATATACTAATTCTGGGAATTTATAAAATATCACAAGCGTATTATAGCAAGGTGGTTTCTTTTATAAAAGTCTTTGTTCCCTTCAGGTTTACATAGCCACTGCGTGTAAATTATCACTGGGATAAAAACCAGTGATAGAGAGCATCTGGCACCTCTGAGTCTGCTGCCACTTGTAGGAATGTCTGAAAGGGGCTTATCACTTTATCGTTTACATCCCATTGTAAAAGCAGAAGTTAGCCTACTAATTTGGGGCTGACAATGCTTAACCTAAGAGTTCTAAATACAAACACTACTTTTACAGCAAATAAGTTTCTTGGTTTCTTGGGTCTCTCAATAGCATGCTCTTAACCTAAATCTATTGTTGTCCTCTCATTCCCCCCTTCTCATGAGGGTAGAGTGAATCTAATCTTAGATTCCTTTAACATGCTGAGTTGTCTAGGGATACCTGTTGATATTGTTGTTTGAGGACCATAACGTGCACAGCATTTATTCTAGTTTTTACAAAAGTTATTAGTTTGTTTATAATACATGGACCGAAGGTTAGCAACAAGAGTATGATCACAGGGCCTATTAAAGCAGACAATAGTGTGGTTAACCAAGGTGAGTAGTTTAACCAACTTTGAAACCATCCTTGTCTCTGTTCTCATTCTAATTTCCATTTGGCTAAGCCTTCGCGGACTTTGGCCATGGATTCTTTCAATGTCTTGATCTATGGCAGCCCTGAGGCCATCATATTGGTGACTCTGTGCTGCTAGAGAGGCTATACCTGTCCCTGTTCCTGCCAGTCAGAGTCCAAAGAGGACTGCCAGGGTAATGGCGGTGACTGGCTCCCTCCTCTTTCTCTGGTGGGTAGTGTTGCTATACCAGTGGAGTATGTCTTCATCAGTGTGGTAGAGGATTTTAGGGAGCAGTTGGACTAACACACAAAAGCCCCCCCTGGTTTGGCTTAGGACCTGTCCATGGAAGCAAGGAGTTAAACCTGTGGTACAGGCCCACCAGCCGTCTCCAGGGGGCAGGTAATAGTCTGAGCTGGTTACAGGCAGCGTAGCATTGCATAGGGACTGAAATTCTGGTGGGGAGTGGCCTATACATAGTCCCTGGCCCGTTACCGATTGGAAAGTGAGCCCCTGAGTTGCCGGCTACCACCTACAAGAACTGGAATTATGCTCAGCTGTATAATTCCCCATTACTGCAATTCCTTCATAATATGGGGGCTGGACGTAATAACATAACCAACAAGACTGGGTAAATTCTGGCCTTGTCGTATTCAGGAACATATAAGCTTGGGTAAGTAAGTTCCATAGTAGATGCATGGGGGGTCAGTGTATGAGTTTTAGGCCAGACCGATTCATGGAGTTTGCCTGTCTAGATGAGTTTGCCATAGCCTCTATGGGACTCGGACTAATGCGTGGTGGCAGCGGTTTAGGCTCTGGGACAAGTACTGGGTTAGGTCCTATAGCCACGTGGGGGCTCTGAACTATTAATTTTATCATAAAAGTAGCTCCGGGATCCCCTGCCGTATATTCTGTATATTCTGAGTCCCCACACTTTTCCCATCTCCCATCCTCGAGCATTCCTGCCTTCTTTGGTGAAGCTTATTGTTATGGGGTTACATTGTTCACCTCGGGTAGGGTTGCATCGTTTATGGAAGTTGGGGGTACCTGCCCTCTGCACCTGTATTAAGTCGTTGGGCTTGGCAGGGCTCCAATTTATGAAACCTGTGGTGACACAGGACCAGTTGGGGCAATAATACTGAGTGGGATTGTTACAGTTTTTATCTCTGTCATGCCCCGGGCATATGTAAAATACCAGTACCTGCCGCTAGTGCCTCCCTGGGTTAATTTCCATTGCATAGCGGCAGTGTGGTAGAATTGGGTCAGATCTCCGGTCATGACTGGAAACCATGTGTGTGGGGGGGTCGTGTTTGAAGCTTGCCAAATGACATCCCTGG
>NW_007260890.1:0-4028 GCF_000164805.1 Carlito syrichta
CATTTTGGGGAGGTCTTGTGAAGGGTAACCAGGAATCTTGGATTCCAGTTCTCAAAGAATATTATGGGCGTCTTTCTCTTGATATCCAAACAACCGGAATTCTCGGTCACCAGGAAATGTCTCGGCATCCTGCAGAGTGAAACAGGAAGCTGGGTAATGGGAGTCGTCATACACAGTAAAGTACACGGCATATTGCTAAGGAAGTATAAGGAATCTTGGTTACATGAGTCCTCAATCCCAAATACTGCAGGCCGTCTTCCTAAGAGGTAACCACGAATCAGGTTTTTGAAGAAGGAATCTGGGTAGCGGAAGTCCTCACATACAGGAAACTTCTCTGACTATTGCTAAGTAACAATAAGGAATCTGCGATACTCATGTCCCCAATCCCAAAAAAAAACTTCAGGTCGTCTTTCTATGGGCTAAACATGAATCAGGGTGTTTTCGAGCATGTATCTGGGGAAATGGAGTCCTTTTATACAGGCAACTATATAACCATTTGCTAAGATAGAATGGGGAATCTGGGTTACACAAGTCCTCTATGAAAAATCTAAAGGGCATCTTGGAAACGCCCAAAAAAGAATAAGAGTTTCAAAGTAGGATCTATGTAATGAGAACCTAATATATAGGAATATACACGGCACCTTGCAAAAGAAGAAAAAGAATCAGGGTTATAGTAGTCCTCCGTCTTAAAAATCATCATGCCATCTGTTGTGGGCTAAACAAGAATCAGGGTTTAGAAGATGCAACATAGGTAATAGTAGTCCTCATATGCATAATCTACACTATCTCTTGCTGAGGAGAAATAATAGACCTGTTTTACACGGTTCCTCCATCACAATATCTACATGACATCTTGCTAAGGGCTAAACAGGAATCAGGGTTTCCAAACAGCATTCTGGGGAAAAGGAGTCCTCATATACAGGACACTACATGGCCCCTCACTAAGGAAGAATAAGTAATCTGTGATACACTAGTCCCTAATCCGAAAAAATCTCAGGGTGTCTTGCTACGGGATAAAAAAGAACCAGGGTTTCGAGCTCGTCTCATGTTTCGGAGATATTTGGCTTCTGGGAATTATAAATCAGTCATTTCAGGACTCCAGCAACATTCTGGTCCTGTTGAGAGTTGCAAACGGGATTCTGGTAGAACAAGTCCCTTAGGTTCCTCGAAATAACTAAGGCCAGATTCCCTGAGCACAGCATAATCTTGCCATATTTGGATGTAACTGTGCTCTTAAGATGAAGTTGTTAATCTTTAAATTTTCATTTGTAGTTTTATTTGGAGAGGAGCCTAGGGTATTGCAGTTGCCAAATATTTTGTACGAATTATTAAAACGTAACCAGGAATCATGGATTCCACGTCCCTAGGAAACATCTGGGCATCTGCATTTGTGTATACAGAGTGTTGAAATCCACATAGACAGGAAATCAGGGCTTCGTGGTGAGAACGGTAAGGGAATCCAGTTTTTGGAGTTCTCAATCGCGTAAATCTACAGGGTCTCTTGAATAGGTTTAATTAGCAATCAGGGCTTTTATGTCGCCATATTTTTAGGGTGTCTTCTGAAATGGGAACCAGGAATCTTGGGTTCCAATTCCACAAGAACTTTATGGGAGTCTTTCTCTTGATATCCAAGCAACTGGAATTCTAGGTCACCAAGAAATTTCTTGACATCTTGCTGAGAATGAAGTAAATATTTCTGTAATGGGAGTCCTCATATACAGAACCCTACACAACATGTTGCTATGGAAGAATAAGGAATCTTGGTTACACGAGTCCTCAATCCCAAAAATTACAGACCGTCTTGCTAAGAGATAACCACGTAAAAGATTTTGGGAGTAGGAATCTGGATAATGGGAGTCCTAATATACAGGAAACTGCACTGACTTTTGCTAAGGAAGAATAAGGAATCTGGTTTAAACGTGTCCTCAATCCCCCCCAAAAATTCAGGGTTTCTTGCTACGGGCTAAACACGAATTTGGGTTTTTGAAGCCTAATCTAGGGAAATGAGATACTCATATACAGGCTACTGCAAGGACTTTTCAAAAGAAAGAATCAGGAATCCTGGTGATATGTGTTCTCAATCCCTAAAAAACTACACGGCATCTTCCTAGGGTCTAAACAAGCATCAGGGCTTCGACGCATGTATCTGGAAAAGGGAGTACTCTTATATTGACAACTGCACGGCTGTGGCTAAAAATAAGGAATCTGGGTTACACGAGTCCTCAGTCCTGAAAATTTACAGGGCATCTTGCTGACGGCTAAAGGAATATCAGGGATTCGAGGCATGAATATGGGTAATAGCATAGTAATGGTCTCTTGTTAAGAAAAAAGAAGAATTCTGTTTTACATGGTTCCTTGATCAAAAAATCTACATGGAGTCTTACTAAGGGCTAAACAAGAACCAGGATTTTGAAACAGGAATCTAGGGAAAGAGAGTCCTCATATACAGGACACTACTTGGCCTCTAACTAAGGAAGAATAAAGAATCTTTGTTGTACGAGTCCTCAATCCAAAAAATTCCCAGGGTGTCAGCTATGGGACAAACAAGAGACAGGGCTTCGAGCTCTCCAAATGTCTTGGAGAAATTTAGCATTCAGATATTACGAATCAGTCATTTCAGGACTCCAGCAACATTGGTCCTCTTGAAAGTTGTATATGGATATCGAGCACTGCAAGTACGTTAGGTTCCTCGGAACAACTAAGGCCAGATTCCAGGACAAAAAGTATCTTCTTGCCATATATGGGTGTAATTCTGGTCTTAAGCTGAACCCTGTAATCCATCACCTTCCGTTTCTCTTTGTATTTTGATAGGGGACAAGGGTTTTGCAGTTGCCAAATGTTCAGTACGTATTTTTAAATGTAACCAGGAATCATAGATACCACGTCCCTAGGAAACTTCTGGGCATCTGTCTTTTTGTACACAGAGTTTGGAAACCACATCGACAGGGAAAATCAGGGCATCTTGCGGAGAACGAAAAAAAATTCGATTATAGGAGTTCTCCTTAACCAGAATCTACAGGGCCTGTTTATAAGGATTTATCAGCAATCTGGGCATCTGGGTCCCTACATAGTTCAGAGCTACTTGCTCAGTGGATACGCTAAATCTGTCATTACAGATCCATAGGAACTTTCTGGTACTCTTGTTAGTTGTAATCAAGGATCTGGCCCTACAAATCTTTTTGTGACCTAAGAATATCTACCACCATAATCATGTTCCCCAGAATCAAAAGGCATATTGGTACAAAATCCCTCGATTCAGGTGACCTCAAACTACAGAAAATTCTTGTGGATGGGCTTGTCGAAATTGGGATGTTGCGTTTTGAATTTTCCACATTTTGGGGAGGATTTGTGAAGGGTAACCAGGAATCTTGGATTCCAGTTCTCAAAGAATATTATGGGCGTCTTTCTCTTGATATCCAAACAACTAGAATTCTCGGTCACCAGGAACTGCACGGCATCCTGCAGAGTGAAGCAGGAAGCAGGGTAATGTGAGTCGTCATATACAGGAAACTACACCTCATATTTCTAAGGAATTATAAGGAATCTTGTTTACATGAGTCCTCAATCCCAAATGCTACAGGCTGTCTTCTTAAGAGGTAACCATGAATCAGGTTTTTGAAGTAGGAATCTGAGTAACGGGAGTCCTCACATACTGGGAACTCACTGCCTATTGCTAAGTAACAATAGGGAATCTGCGTTACTCGTGTTCTCATCCCAAAAAACTCCAGGTCGTCTTGCTATGGGCTAAACACGAATCAGGGTGTTTTGGAGCATGAATCTGGGGAAATGGAATTCTTATATACAGGCAACTACATGACCTTTTGCTAAGAAAGAATAAGGAATCTGTGTTATATGGGTCCTCGATCCCTTAAATCTACAGGGCATCTTGGAAAGGGCAAAAAAAGAATCAGAGTTTCCAAGCAGGATCTATGTAATGAGAGTCCTCATATAAAACAATATACATGGCCTTTTGCCAAGGAAGAAAAAGAATCGGGGTTATAGCAATGCTCAGTCCTAAAATAAACAGG
>NW_007260890.1:4525-11848 GCF_000164805.1 Carlito syrichta
AGGGGCTGAGGGATTTGCAGTTGCCAAATATTTAGTACGAATTATTAAAATGTAACCAGGAATCATGGAATCCACGTCCCTAGGAAACATCTGGGTATCTGCATTTTTCTATACAGAGTTTTGGAACCCACATAGACAGGGAAAATCAGGGCATCTTGCTGAGAACGGAAAGGGAATTCGGGTCTTCGAGTTCTCAATCGCCTAAATCTACAAGGTCTCTTGAATAGGTTTAATTAGCAATCTGGGCTTTTATGTCGCCAGAATTTTAGGGTGTCTTTTGAAAAGGGAACCAGGATTCTTGGGTTCCAATTCCACAAGAACTTTATAGGAGTCTTTCTCTTGATATCCAAGCAACTGGAATTCTAGGTCACCTGGAATTGTCTTGGCGTCTTGCTGAGAATGAAGCAGGAATTTCAGTAAGTGGCGTCCTCATATACAGAACAGTACATGACCTGTTGCTACGGAAGAATATGGAATCTTGGTTAGACGAGTCCTCCATCCCAAAAATTTACAGAGCGTCTTGCTAACAGATAACCACATATCAGGTTTTGGGAGTAGGAATCTGGATATTGGGAGTCCTCATATACAGGAAATAGCAATGTCGATTGCTAAGGAAGAATAAGGAATCTGGTTTACACGTGTCCTCTGTCCCCAAAAAATTTCAGGGTTTCTTGCTAAGGGCTAAACACGTATTTGGGTTTTTGAAGCATCATCTAGGGAAATGAAATACTCATATACAGGCTACTGCAAGGACTTTTCCCAAGAAAGAGTCAGGAATCTGGGTGACATGTATTCTCAATCCCTAAAAATCGACACGGTGTCGTCCTTAGGTCTCAACAAGCATCAGGGTTTCGACGCATGTATCTGGGAAAGGGAGTTCTCATATACAGGCAACTGAATGGGTGTTGCTAAAAATAAGGAATCTGGGTTATACAAGTCCTCAGTCCTGAAAATCTACAGGGCATCTTGCTGACGGCTAAAGAAGAATCAGGGATTCGAGGCATGAATGTGGGTAATAGCATCCTCATATACAGGAAACTACATGGCCTCTTGCTAAGAAAAAGGAAGAAATCTGTTTTATACGGTGCCTCCATCAAAAAATCAGCAAGGCGTCTTACTAAGGGCTAAACAAGAATCAAGGTTTTGAAACAGGAATCGAGGGAAAGAGTGTCCTCATGTACAGGACACAACACGGCCTCTAACTAAGGAAGAATAAAGAATCTTTGTTGTATGAGTCCTCAATAGAAAAAATTCCCAGGGTGTCTGTTATGGGACAAACAAGAAACAGGGCTTCGAGTTCCCCAAATGTTTCAGAGCAATTTAGCATGCGGTTATTACGAATCAGTCATTTCAGGATTCCAGCAAAATTGGTCCTCTTGAAAGTTGTAAACGGGTATCGGGCAATCCAAGTCCGTTATGTACCTCGAAACAACTAAGGCCAGATTCCAGGAAAAAAGAATCTTCTTGCCATATTTGGATACAACTCTGGTCTTAAGGTGAACCCTGTAATCCTTCATCTTCCGTTGCTCTTTCTATTTTGAAAAGGGACAAGGGTTTTGCAGTTTCCAAATATTTAGTAAGTATTTTTAAAGGTAATCATGGATTCTACGTCCCTAGGAAACGTCTGGGCATGTGTCTTTTTGTATAGAGTTTGGAATACACATCGACAGGGAAAATCTGGGCATCTTGCTGAGAATCCAAAGGAAATCCAGTTCTAGGAGTTCTCATTAACGGGAATCTACAGGTCCTCCTTATAAGGATTTATCAACAATCTGGGCTTCTGGGTCCCTACATATTTCACAGCTACTTGCTCCATGAATACGCTAAATCTGTCATTACTGATCCACAGGAACTTTCTGTTTCTCTTGTTAGTTCTAATCAAGGATCTGACCTTACAATTTCTTTTGTGCCCTAGGAACATCTACGAATATAATCATGTTTCCCAGAATCAAATGTCATATTGGTACAAAATCCCTCAATTCAGGTGACCTCAATCTGCGGAAAATTCTTGTGGGCGGGCAGGTCGGAATTGGAATGTTGGGTTTTGAAAATTCCATATTTTTGGGTGGTCTTGTGAAAGGGAACCAGGAATCTTGGATTCCAGTTCCCAAAGAATATTATAGGCGTCTTTCTCTTGATATCCAAACAACTGGAATTCTCGGTCACCAGGAACTGTCTCGGCATCCTGCAGAGTGAAGCAGGAAGCTGTCTAATGGGAGTCATCATATACAGGAAACTACACGTCATATTGCTAAGGAAGTATAAGGAATCTTGGTTAAATGAGTCCTCAATCCCAAATACTACATACCGTCTACCTAAGAGGTAACCACGAATCAGGTTTTTGAAGTAGGAATCTGGGTTATGGGAGTCCTCACATACAGGAAACTTCTCTGACTATTGCTAAGTAACACAAAGGAATCTGCGTTACTCATGTCCCCAATCCCAAGAAAACTTCAGGTCGTCTTGCTATGGGCTAAACACGAATCAGGTTTTTTTCGCGCATGTATCTGGGGAAATGGAGTCCTTATATACAGGCAACTCCATTACCTTTTACTAAGAAAGAATGAGGAATTTGGATTACACGAGTCCTCTATTCCAAAAATCTACAGGGCATCTTGAAAAGGGTGAAAAAACAATAAGAGTTTCAAAGTAGGACCTATGTAATGAGAGTCCTAATATACAGGAATATACACGGCCCCTTGCCAAGGAAGAAAAGAATCAGGGTGATAGCAGTCCTCAGTCCTAAAAATCAACATGCCATCTGCTGTGGGCTAAACAAGAATCAGGGTTTAGAAGCTGCAACATAGGTAATAGCAGCCCTCATATACAGAATCTACACGATCTCTTGTTAAGGAGAAATAAGAAACCTGTTTTACACGGTTCCTCTGTCACAATATCTACATGACATCTTGCTAAGGGCTAAACATGAATCAGGGTTTCCAAACAGGATTCTGGGGAAAACGAGTACTCATATACAGGACACTACATGGCCCCTCGCTAAGGAAGAATAAGTAATCTGTGATACACTAGTCCCCAATCTGAAACATTCTCAGGGTGTCTTGCTACGGGATAAACAAGAACCAGGGCTTCGAGCTCGTCTCATGTTTTGGATATACTTGGCTTATGGGTATTATAAATCAGTCATTTCAGGACTCCAGCAACATTCTGTTCCTCTTGCAAGTTGTAAACGGGTATCTGGTAGTACAAGTCCCTTCGGTTCCTCGGGACAACTAAGGCCAGATTCCCGGAACAAAATATCTTCTTGCCATATTTGGATGTAACTCTGGTCTTAAGATGGACTTGGTAATCCTTAAATGTCCATGTGTAGTTTTACTTGGAGAGAGGTCGAGGGTTTTGCAGTTGCCAAATATTTACTTCGAATTATTAAAATGTAACCAGTAATCATGGATTCCACGTCCCCAGGAAATATCTGGGCATCTGCATTTTCTGTATACAGAGGTTTGGTATCCACATAGACATGAAAAATCCGGGCATCTTGCTGAGAACGGAAAGGGAATCCGGTTCTTGGATTTCTAAATCGCCTACATCTACAAGGTCTATTGAATAGATTTAATTAGCAATCTGGGCTTTTATGTCGCCATATTTTTAGGTTGTCTTCTGAACAGGGAACCAGAAATCTTGGGTTGCAATTCCAAAAGAACTTTTTGGGAGTCTTTCTCTTGATATCCAAGTCTCTGGAATTCTAGGTCACCAGGAAATTTCTCAGCATCTTGCTGACAATGAAGCAAAAATTTCTGTAATGGAAGTCCTTATATACAGAACAATACACAACATGTTGCTATGGAAGAATAAGGAATCTTGGTTACACGAGTCCTCAATCCCAAAAATTACAGAGCCTCTTGCTAAGAGATAACCACCAAAACGTTTTTGGGAGTAGGAATCTGGATAATGGGAGTCCTCATATACAGGAAACTGCACTGTCTATTGCTAAGGAGGAATAAAGAATCTGGTTTCACGTGTCCTCAATCCCCCAAAAAACTTCAGAGTTTCTTGCTAAGGGCTAAACACGAATTTGGGTTTTTGAAGCCTAATCTAGGAAAATGAGATCCTCATATACAGGCTACTGCACGGACTTTTCAAAAGAAAGAATAAGGAATCTGGTGACATGTGTTCTCAATCCCTAAAAAACTACACGGTGTCTTCCTAAGGTCTAAATAAGCATCAGTGTTTTGACGCATGTATCTGGAAAAGGGAGTACTCATATACAGACAACTACACGTCTGTGGCTAAAAATAAGGAATCTGGGTTATACGTGTCCTCAGTCCTTGAAATCTACAGGGCATCATTCTGACTGCTAAATAAGTATCAGGGATTCGAGGCATGAATATGGGTAATAGCAGTACTCAATATACAGGAAAGTACATGGTCTCTTGTTAAGAAAAAAGAAGAAATCTGTTTTACACGGTTCCTCGATCAAAAAATCTACATGGAGTCTTACTATGTGCTAAACAAGAACCAGGGTTTTGAAACAGGAATCTAGGGAAAGAGAGTCCTCATATAAAGGACACTACACGGCCTCTAACTAAGGAAGAATAAAGAATCTTTATTGTAAGAGTCCTCAATCCAAAAAATTCCCAGGGTGTCAGCTATGGGCCAAACAAGAGACAGGGCTTCGAGCTCTCTAAATGTTTTGGAGCAATTTAACATTCTGATATTACGAATCAGTCATTTCAGGACTCCAGCAACATTAGTCCTCTTGAAAGTTGTAAACGGATATCGGGCACTCCAAGTCCGTTAGGTTCCTCTGAACAACTAAGGCCAGGTTTCAGGACAAAAAGGATCTTCTTGCCATATATGGGTGTAACTCTGGTCTTAAGCTGAACCCTGTAATCCTCCAACTTCCGTTTCTCTTTGTATTTTGACAGAGGAAAAGGGTTTTGCAGTAGCCAGTATTTTGTACGTATTTTTAAAGGTAACCCGGAATCATAGATTCCACATCCCTAGGAAATTTCTGGGCATCTGTCTTTTTGTATATAGAGTTTGGAATCCACATCGACAGGGAAAATCAGGGCATCTTGCTTAGAACGAAAAGGAAATCCGGTTCTAGGAGTTCTCATTAACCGGAAACTACAGGGCCTCTTTATAAGGATTCATCAGCAATCTGGGCATCTGGTTCCCTACATGTTTCAGAGCGACTTGCTCCGTGGATACGCTAAATCTATCATTACAAATCCAAAGGATCTTTCTGCTCCTCTTGTAACTTGTAATCTAGGATCTGTCCCTTCAAATACTTTTGTGATCTAGGAACATCTACCACCATAATCTTGTTCCTCAGAATCAAAAGCCATATTGGTAAAAATTCCATGTTTCAGGTGATCTCAAACTGCAGAAAATTCTTGTGGGCGGGCAGGTCGAAATTTGCATGTTGGATTTTGAATTTTCCACATTTTGGAGAGGTCTTTTGAAGGGGAACCAGGAATCTTGGATTCCTGTTCCCAAAGAACATTATGGGCGTCATTCTCTTGATATCCAAAACTGGAATTCTTGGTCAGCAGGAAGTGTCTCGGCATCCTGCAGAGTGAAGAAGGAAGCTGTATAATGGGAGTTGTCATATACAGGAAACTACATCTCATATTGCTAAGGAAGTATAAGTAATCTTGGTTACATGACTCCTCAAACGCAAATACTACAGGCCGTCTTCCTAAAAGGTAACCACCAATCAGATTGTTGAAGTAGGAATCTGAGTAACTGGAGTCCTCACATACAGGAAACTTCACTGCCAATTGATAAGTAACAGTAAGAAATCTGTGTTACTCGTGTCCTCAATCCCAGAAAAACTTCAGGTCATCTTGCTATGGGCTAAACACGAATCAGGGTGATTTCAAGCATGAATCTGGGGAAATGGAATCCTTATATACAGGCAACTACATGACATTTTGCTAAGAGTGAATAAGGAATCTGGTTTTCACGAGTCCTCTATCCCAAAAATCTACAGGGCATCTTGGAAAGGGCAAAAAAAGAAGAGTTTTGAAGCAGGATCTATGTAATGAGAGTCCTAATATACAGGAATATGCACAGCCCCTTGCCAAGGAAGAAAAAGAATCAGGGTTATAGCAGTCCTCAGTCCTAAAAATCAACAGGCCATCTGCTGTGGGCTAAACAAAAATCAGGGTTTAGAAGTTGAAATATAGCTAATAGCAGTCCTCATATACAGAATCTACATGATCTCTTGCTAATGAGAAATAAGAAACCTGTTTTACACGATTCCTCCATCACAATATCTACATGATATCTTGCTAAGGGCTAAACAAGAATCAGGATTTGTAAACAGGATTATGGGGAAAAGGAGTCCTCATATACAGGACACTTCATGGTCCCTCACTTAGGAAGAATAAGGAATCTGTGATACACTAGTCCCCAATCAGAAAAATTCTCAGTGTGTCTTGATATGGGATAAACAAGAACCAGGACTTCAAGCTCGTCTCATGTTTCGGAGATATTTGACTTGTGGGTATTATGAATCAGTCATTTCAAGACTCCAGCAATATTCTGGTTTTCTTGAGAGTTGTAAACGGGTGTCTGGTAGTACAAGTAACTTAGGTTCCTTGGGACAACTAAGGCCAGATTCCCAGAACAAAAGTATCTTCTTGCCGTATTTGGAGGTACCTCTGGTCTTAAGATGAACTTGGTAATCCTTAAATTTCCATTTGTACTTTTATTTGGAGCGGGGCCGATGGTTTTGCAGTTGCCAAATATTTAGTACGAATTATTAAAATGTAACCAGGAATCATGGATTCCACGTCCCTAGGAAACATCTGGGCATCTGCATTTTTGTATACAGACTTTTGGAATCCATGTAGACAGGGAAAATCAGGGCATCATGCTGAGATTGAAAAGGGAATCCGGTTCTTGGAGTTGTCAATCGCCTAAATCTAAAAGGTCTCTTGATAAGGTTTAATCAGCAATCTGGGCTTCTATGTTGCCATATTTTTAGGGTGTCTTTTGAAAAGGGAACCAGGAATCTTAGGTTCCAATTCCACAAGAACCATCTCGGCATATTTGTATGTAACTCTTGACTTAAATGTACCCTTTAATTCTAAACTGCCGTTTGTGCATCTACTTGATTTGGGCCTGGGGTTTTGAGGTTACTGAATATGTTGTGTATATTTTTAAAGGTAGCCTATAATCACGTATTCCACGTCCCTGGAAAACAGCTGGGCATTTGTCTATTTTAATACAGACTTTTGGATTCCAGATGCCAGGGAAAATCAGAGCATCTTACAGAGAATGAGAAGGGAATTCAGGTTCAGGGAGTCCCTTGATCGCCAAAATCTATAAGGCCTCTTGTTAAGGTTTATGAGG
>NW_007260891.1:0-9791 GCF_000164805.1 Carlito syrichta
GGGGATGGCCTGTTGACTCACGCTTGTCTCCTCGGCACTCAGGCAGGTTGAGACAGGAAGATGGTCAGAGCCCAGTAGCTCAAGACCAGACTGGACAACATAGCAAGCCCCCACTATCCCAAGCAAAATCCAGAAATCCTTGGGTGAGGGCTTGTCTCAGTGGGTATTGCCTCTGGCCCAGATTTCAAGACCAGGCAGGAATCAAGGATGTCAACCAAATGGAAAGCCTGTTTTTGCAGCAGTTTGGGAGGCCCATGCTGAGAAGATAGCCCAGGTTTGGCGGTTTGAGAGCAGTCTGGACAACCTACTGAGGAAAAAAAGAAAAGAAAGAAGAGAAAGTAAGACAGAAAGAAAGAAAGGAAGACAGGAAGAAAAAAACAAAGGAAGGAAAGAAAGAAAGAATGAAAGAATGAAAGAAATAATGACTAAGAAAATGTAAGTCAGCAAAGAAATCCTTTCGCCTGAAAAGCTTCTGCCCTCAGTTCTCCTCCCCCTCCAAAGCTTGGCACCTTAAAGCCCCAACCTCCCCCAATGGCTGCCACCACTTTTGTGCAGGAGTTCCAGAAACTCCCTGGCCTGTTTCCTGCCGACTCTCCTCTCCAAGGTGAGAAATATGCCCCAGGCAGGATGGTCCTCCAACTCAGCAATGAGGACTTTGCACCAAGAGAGGGAAGGGACACATCCTTCAACCAGGGACATTTCTTACCCCCAAGTCCCATTTTTTTCTGGTTCTAAAGGCAGTCGTCCTTTGAGCACACCATGCGCAGTTGAGAGTCTGTGTACAATTCTGATGTTTCTGGAGACAGGGTCTGGCTCTGTGGCCCAGGCTGGTGCCCGGGGACATGACCGTCATTCACTGCTAGCCTCGAAATTGTGGGCTCGGGCACTGCTCCTGCCTCAGCCTCTGTAGTGGTCAGAACAATGGGTTCCACGTCCTCAGACCTCCTCTTTGGATGGGTGTGGAGACGAGGTCTCCCTGCAAGGCCCTGGCTGGCCTTGACCACATGGGCTACAGCCATCCTCCCGATTCAGCCTCCCAGAGTGCTGGGATTCCAGGCATGGTTTGCCACGTCCAACCTTCTGGTTCATTTAGATAAAGGATCAAGGTCGGGCTAGGGTGCTCAACTGCTGTCGATCCGACTTCTCAGAAGGCCTGTGGGGGACAGGTTGCTGGAGCCCAGCAGGTCCAGGTTGCACTGCCTGAAAAAAGCCACCACCCTCCAGCCTGGGCAAGGAGTGAGACTCTGACTCAAAAAATAAAAAATAAAAGGAAAGGAAAGCAGAACAACTATTTGTGTATGGAGTTGGAATCATTGTGAACAGACGGAGATCATTGGGGAAAGAAGTCACAGTCTTGGGTCGTAGAGTTCCCAAAAGACAGACAATCATCTGCCAATTGGGCTGTGACTTTGGGAGGCTGAGTCAGGGGACAGCTGGAGCCCGGGAACTTGTGACCAGCCTGGTCCATGTAGCGAGACTTCGTCGCTCCCTGGAATGCAAACACTGAAGCTGCTCGTGGTGGTGCCCTCAATCCCGGCCACACAGGATTTTGTGACCTCCTTCTGGGGCATTCCATTGCATCACCCCCAACTCCAGAACATATGAGTCCAGACCAGGCACCGTGGCTCATGTAAGTTTGAAGCGGGAAATTGCCTGAACTCAGGGTTTGAAGATCAACGCGGGCTTGTGTGAAAAGTGGAGTCAGGCCTTCTGGGGCACGTTGCTGAAGGAACAGGATGTACATGCCCAGTGGCCACCTTTGAAACCTCCTACAATGACAGGCTGGAAAGTACCTTTTCTTCTCAGATCCTTGAGAGTGACTCCTCATGCAGGATTGCATGGGTGTTGATGGTGTTGATGGTGGTGATTATTATTACTTGGAGTCGGAATCCTGCTCTTTCTCCCAGGCCAGAGCACATGAGCATGGTCACAGCCACTGCTGACAGCACCTGCCAGGATCAGGAAATACTCCCGCATCGGCCCCCCAAGTGCCTGGAATCACAGGCCTGTGCCACCATGCCTGGCTAATCTAGATTTATTTTTGATGGCCGAGACGAGGTCTCTCCCCATGACCAAGGCTGGCGTTGAACCCTCAGGCTCAGGTCGTCAACTTGCCTGCCTTCCAAAAGGCTGGGAGGCCAGGAAGAGTCCCTGAGCCAGGCCTGTGGTTGTGGTGGTGAAGATTAGTATTATTATTCTGAGTCAGAGTCTCACTCTGTTGCCCAGGCTGAAGCTCTGGGATCCAATCTCGGTCTCCAGGGTCTCCACCAACTGGGTTCCAGCGATCCTCCCACCGTGGCTTCCCAAGAGGCCAGAACAACAGGTATGTGCCACCATGCATGGCTCATTTTTTTGGCTTCTTGTAGAGGCAAGGTCTCACCAAGCTGCCTGGGCTGGTCTTGAACCTGGAGGCTCAAACCATCCTCTTGCCTCATTCCCCCAGATTGCTGGGATGACAGGCATGATACCTGCAACTGACCTCCAAACCCCTCTCTGGACCCACCACGAGGTCCACTCCATTCCGATGACCCAGGGTCCATAAGGCCAAAGACCCCAGGAACAGGGCCACTCAGGGCCGCTATCAGCCCTTCTTCTACTCATCTTGTTATGTTTGCCGTTGGTATCCAAAGAGTTGGGGGATGAAAAAAATAGTAGTCTATTATAAGAATCTATTAGTAGAAACAAGCAATTAGTGAAATGGAAATGTTTGTGCCAAGATATGACCCTCCTCTTGAGTTTCTCTGTCCCCACCTTTTTGGTGTTTGAAATGGCAACAATGGTTAAAAACTATGGGTGGCACTCTCCTACCACTGGGAGCCTTGGGTTGAATGTGCATCAATGCTCTCTTTATCTCTCTCAGGGGACTATAGACGCAAATTTTAAACATCATATATGGTATCATAATAGGCTTATTAGTTTTAGTTTTTTAAGTTGCTTGCTAATTAGAGAGCTTTGGGGATGTTGTTTTCAATTTGCTAATTATGAAGTGTTATATAGATATTTTTAGCATGATGAAAAAGGTTGTTGTGATGATTACGAGTGTTTTAATTTTAGGTTTGGCCATTTATGCAAGAAAACAGATGGATGGACCTATAGTTTTCAGTATACACAAACTTTTTGCATTTTGGAGTAGGTGATTAACATAGAAAGGTTGAAATAGTAGAAAATGCTTTGTAATTGTATTTAGAAACAATAAAAGTTTAGTAAAACATAAGTTAGGCATTATGTTGTTAAAAGTTTAGATGGTTAAGGTTAATAGTTTGAGAAAACACGTTGTGAAAAATTACATGCTTTAAAGATTGTATTAGTGGATACATTGTAGCAAATTTGAGGGAAGACAGTATTTCATCGTGTTTAACAATGATCAAAACAAAATAAATATGTCTGGGTTTGAAGTCCAAACTCTATGTAACAAAAAGTATAAAATGAACTTGAAAAGAAAAATAAATCATCATTTTTGCTGCATAACAGCCGAGAGAGTGTCCAAGTTTTCTCCTACATTGATGCCGTTCCTGTTCAGGAAACCCTGACCTGTTGGACCTGGACTCTGGCAAGTGGCGCCCGAACAGGGATCTGAAAGTTAAGCCATATTTTAATCCGAAGGGAATGGAACTTACCTAAGGTGCTGCAGACCCCTCTGTAGAGACAGGAAGAGCTAGGAAGAGTAAGCAGTTTTAGAGTCATGATGTGATCATGGGACGGAGTGAATTTAAAGAAAGAAAATTGTTCATAAGTGCACATGCTTTCTAAAACAGGGATTAAAGTTTTCTCTAAGCTGGATTCGGTGGCTCAACCTGTAATCCCGCACTTTGAGAGGCTGACGTGAATGAATTGCCTGAGCTCACGGGTTCGAGACCCTACTGGGCAACTTGGTGAGACCTCATCTCTACAATAAGTCAAAAAATCAGACAGGCATGGTAGCCCTTTCTTGTAATTCTGGGTACAAGGAAGGCTGAGATGGACGGATCACCAGAGCCCAGCAGGTCGAGGCTGCAGTGGCCAAGAAAGGCCACTGCACTCCAGTCTGGGTGACAGAGTGAGTCTCCAACCCCCCTAAATATAAATAAATAAAGTTTCCTCTACATGATTATCTCGTATTTTCTATTTTTTGCAACAAAAATGCCTCTGCTTCCCTGAAGAAGGCATCGTTAATTTAGAAACATGAACAAAGTTTTGTGAAAAATTGAAAGTGTATTACACTCTCCACGGTCCAGAACGAGTGCTTGTAGATACTTTTGCATCATGGAATATAATTAGAAATGTCTTAGATCCACAAAAAAAGGTTGATAAAATGCCCATTAAAGTAAAAGAGGAAGCAGGTGAAAGAAGTCCCTTACTAACCTCTTTTCTTTCCCAGGCAATGCTAGCCACTGCCCCTGTTGATGATGATCCTCTACCCTCTGAGGATAAGGAAAACTTAAAAGAAGAGTCAGCTAGGTATCATGAAGAAAAATATCCAGATAATTTAGATTTTCCCGTTGGCGTCAAAAGACACCATGTGCATGGTGGCACATGGAGGGATTGTGGTTAGTTACCATCTTGATTTAAGAGGAAAAAATTGTCTTTCTATATTAATTTCTGTTATATAAAAGGGCTGTTTCCTCACATTAAAACTGCCACCATTCCTGGTAATAAGAAAACTATTCTTGTTTTACTTATCCAATTACAGCAACTAATAATTGTTAGAAACTACCCATTTTTCATAAGTCATATTAGATTTCATTCAGGACTCCCTGGACCTCTACATCAAGGTAATCAATTAGCAAATGCCTTCATAAAATCGGTCATGTGCTCTCTCCTTGTAGATTCTTTAGTCAATCAAGCTCAGCAATCCCATAAAATTCATCACCAAATTGCTGCAGTTTTAAGGTACCAGTTTCACATTCCAAGAGAAAGGACTGGACAAATGATAAAAAATTGTACTTCGTGTCCTACACTAATAACCCCCTCCCCTCAGGAGTTAATCCCCATGGATTAAAACCTAATGTTTTGTGACAAATGGATGTTACCCATTTCCAAAGTTTTGGAAAATTGTCATTTCTACATGTGATAGTGGATACATTTTCCCATGTAATTTTAGCCTCACACGGAACTGGGGAAGTCTGTAAAGATGTAGTCCAACATTTATTCTTTTGTTTTTCACAGGTGGGTATTCCTAAACAATTAAAAACTGATAATGCATGTGCTTATGCATCAAAAGCTTTTCAGTCGTTTTGTACTCAGTTTGGCATCTTTGATTCTACAGGAATTCCATATAATCCTTAAGGTCAAACTATAGTCGAGCTAGTCCATCAATATTTAAAAAATCAAATAATTAAATTGCAGGAAGGTGAATTCAGATATAGTTATCCCCATCATATCGTAATTCATGCTATGTTTGTAATTAATCATCTCAATTTGGACCCTCATGACATTAAGTTATGATAAGACTTTAGAGTCCTCAGAGTAATGTTAAACCAAAGGTAAAATGAAAAGATCTTCTTACAGGTCAATGGAAAGGGCCCGATGTCCTTTAACATGCAGGAGAGGATGTGGTGTGTTTTTCCACAAGACTTAATTTCACCTATTTATGTACCGAATCATCTAATTAGACATGTCCAATTCCCCGCCCCTGTAGAGGTAAAGCCAGATGAGACATAAATGACGCCATCAGATGAGTTGGATGCAGATGATGATGAGAAGGTGTTGGTGTCGAAGTTGAAACGTCTCACCATTCAACAACCTCTTCAACCCACAAACTCGACTGAAGACATCTATTCGTTTGTCACGTCCCACTCCTCAACCCAGACGTTACCCATGAGCTGTTTTGACTACACAGTGTAGACTACCCACATTGGAGAAAATCAAGCTGCTCACTCACAACGCTGAGGATCTTGTTCATTTCAAAACATTTTGCACTCCCTCTACTGTTTTTGTTGCTATACTGGCTATTATAGTGTGCCAGGTGGGTTGTATATATTCATCAAAATCTTATTGGGCTTATGCCCCAAACCCTCCAGTGTTCCAGCCTGTTACATGGGATGATGAGATTATTACTGTTTTACTAATCATTCCTCTTTATTAGGGGCCCCGCTCTTTTTTCATCACAGGTCAAAATAGTTATTAATCATAATTTTTCTTTTTTAGGTAGTTCGAGTTCTCCTCCAATACGTCTTAGTTTACCTAAAAAATCAGTATGGTCACTTGATATTTTGGTTTGTTTAAACCCCTGTACAAAAGCTATGGTAACTGATAGCCCCTATTATCTTCCCAGAATGTCAAATGACAGATATAATTGGTTTCTTAAATTATTGATGCCTGGGGACTCTGACTCTAAATTAGCAACCAGGGCTCGGGAGGACCGCCTGAGCCCCGTTGGTCGGGACCCTGGAAGACATGATTGTGCCACCACACCACAGCCTGGCAAACAGAGATTCCTGCAAAAAAAATCAGGCCTGCTACGTGCATCACGACAGGCATCCAAGGCTTCCCAGGGAAAGGTCCACATCGGTGGGGGACAAAGGAGTGATCAGGAGAAGAAGGGGCACACCCCGAGCCCAAAAGTTGCAGACCATTGGACTGGAAGCTTGAATGGCTGTGGCTGTCCCAGGCCACCTTGATTGTTCTGTTCCCAACGGCCACCCTAGCAGGGGCCATCTGTTCCATGAGCTCACATGCGTCTTTGAAGTGGGTCACAAGTGTGGAGGTTGGAGACAGGCCTTGTTGGACACGTGGCCGAAGGTGCGGGATGGACGTGCCCGGTGGCCAACATTGAAACCTCCCATGGATGACAGGCCAGAAAGTGCCTTTCCTCTGCCATCCCTGTGGTTGACTCCTTGCACTGGGTGGCAATGGTGTTGGTGGTGGTGCTGGTCGTGATTATTATTATTTGGTGTCAGAATCTCGCTCTGTCACCCAGGCCAGAGCAGAGGGGCTGGTTCATGGCCACAGTAGACTTCACCTGCTAGAATCAGGTCATCTTCCCACCTCGGACCCCTGAGTGGATGGAATGACAGGTCTGCACCACCACGCCTGGCTAATATTTGAATTCAATTCTGATGGCCGAGAAGATGTCTCACCCCATGTCCTGGGCTGGTGTCAAACCTGCAGCCTCAGGCCATCCACCCTCCTGGGGCAGGATGCCAGGCTGAGTCCCTGAGCCCGGCCAGTGGTTGTGGTGGTGGTGGTGGTTGGTATTATTATTCTGAGTCTGAGCCCTGTTCTGTCACCCAGGCTGGATTGCAGGGGCCTGCTTTCAGTCACCACGACCTCCAATGGATGGGATCTGGCAATACTTCCACTGCAGCTTCTCAAGTGGCCAGAATGACAGGTGTTTGCCACCACGCTGGGTTACTTTATTTGACTTCTTATAGAAACGAGGTCTCGGCCAGGTGTGTGGACTGGTCTCAAACCTGGGGGCTCAGGCCATCTTCTCTCTTCGGCCTCCCAGAGTGTCAGATTGATAGGCGTGAGCACCTGAGCCCAGCCTTCACAGTCCTCTCGGGATCCCACCACGAGGCCTAATCCCTTCTGACAATCCAGGACCCTGGAGATGGTGGACGGAATCACCTGCCGAGACCTCACCCTGGGGGAGTGCTTGGCACATGGGCGTGTCTCAGATAGGGCACATAGCCCTCTGCCCTCTTTGCTCCCCAGGGTGAACCCGTGGCTCCTCTCAGAGTTCACATCAAGGATAGTGAAGTCATGACTCTCAAACCTTCCAGGAGGCAGAGACAGCAGGGCTATTGACACCTGGCTCCTCTGCACATATGGAGGCCTAGACAGGATGACGGCCATATCCCGGGAGCTTGAGACCAGGCTGGACACCATAGCAAGTCCCACTTCAACCTCAAGCAAAACTAAGAAAACCTTGGGTGAGGGGAGGCCTTGGTGGGAGAATCATCTACAGCCCAGAGTTCAAGACCTGGAAGGAAGACCAGGATGTAGACCAAATGGAAAGCTTGTGACTGCAGCAGTTTGGGAGGACCAGGCTGAGAGGTTGGCCCAAGTTGGGTGGATTGAGAGCAGCCTGAGAAACCTTGTGAGAAAAGAAAACAAGGAAAGAAAGAAAGAAAGAAAGAAAGAAAGAAAGAAAGAAAGAAAGAAAGAAAGAAAGAAAGAAAGAAAGAAAGAAAGAAAGAAGGAAAAAAGAAATCCATTCTCTTACAAAGGTTCTACCATCAGTCCTTCCCCCTTGCCCACTCCACATGTGAGGGTCCCCCAACCTCGGCACCTTTCAGGCCCCACTCCCCCAAAGGTGGCCCCCCTTTGGTGTGGAATTTCCCAAATCTGCCTGATTGGGTTCCTGCTGGCTCTCCTCTTCGAGGTGAAAAATGTGCACAGGCTTGCCGATCCTCTGATTTGGAAAAAGGAAGCTTCTGCCAAGTAAGGCCAGGGGCTCATCACATCCTTTACCCAGAGACATTTGTTCCCTGCAATCCCATTTTCCTTGCTCTAAAGCTGGTCGCCCTGTGAACACCCCATGTGCAGTTGAGAATCTGTCTATGATTCAGATGTTTATGCTGACAGGTTCTGGCTCTGTAACCCAGGTGGACACGGGAACATGATCATCGTTCACCGCCAGTCTTGCAGTCATGGGCTTCAGCCTTGGTCTTTGGAATGGCAGAGAGGACGTGCACCTTGACCCCAGACCCCCTGTTTGGATGGGTGCAGTCAAGGTCTCCCTGCCTGGCACGGGCTGTCCTTGGGCTCCTGGCCTCCAGCCATCCTCCTGCCTCTGCCTCTCAGAGCACTGAGATTCCAGGCGTGAGCTACTGTGCCAGGCCTTCTGGTTCAATTTTGAAAAAGGATCAAGGCCGGACTCTGGAGCTCAGCCTCATCATCCCAGCACTTTGGGAGGCCAAGGCCAGCCACTGGCCCAACTCTGTGGGCCGATACCTGCTGGGGAACCTCAGTGAGACCTTGTCTCTACCTTCCATCCAAAATGAGCCAAGCATGGTGTCATTTGCCTGTCATTCCGGCTCTTTGGTAGGTCGAGGAAAGGCTCGCCAGAACCTGGTGGGCTGAGACTGGAGTGGCCAAGAGCAAGCCACCGCACTTCAACCTGGACAATGGAGTCAGACTCTGACTCAAATAAAAAAGGAAAAAAGGAAAAACAACAGAAGAGCATTCTCTGTTATGGGGTTGGGAGGCCGAGACAAGAGGCTGACTGAGCCCAGGGGTTGGAGACCAGCAAGGGCGATGTGGTCAGACCTTGGCTTGGTGAGAGGTCACCAAAATCAAGTCAGGCATGGTGGCCCGCTGGGTCCTGCCTGCTCAGGGGCCGAGGCAGGAGGACCACCTGAGCCACACAGTTCTAGGACCCGGGAGTCACGATCACACCCCCGTGCCCCAGCCTCACAGATGGAGACTGGCGACACAAAAAACACCTCCCACATGCATCCTGATGGGCCTTCACATATCCCAAGCGAGAGGTCCATGTGGGCAAGGGACAATGGAGTGGTCAGGATAGGAAGGGCCCTCGCCTGCACGAAGGTGTCAGACAGGGTGACCGGAACTTGAGCTGGCTGTGGCGTTGCTGGACTGCCCTGATCGCTCTGTGCCTGACAGCCACCCTAGCTCTGGGCTGCCTGTTCCTTGAGCTCACACACATCTTTTCTGTGGGGCATGTGTGTGGTGGGTGGAGGTAGACCTTCTGTGGTATGTGACCAGAGGCATGGGATGAACATGCCCAATGGCCAACTTTGATACTTCCTGAGAACCACAGGACGGAAAGTGCCTTTTCTGCTCCCAGACCGGAGGGTGACTCTACTTGCGGGGTGGTAGGGGTGGTGGTGGTGGTCCTTATTACT
>NW_007260892.1:0-4838 GCF_000164805.1 Carlito syrichta
ACCATAGTGATATGTGTTGACACATTTTATTTTTGACTTCTTTGTGAATATGGTTTGTCTGCTCATAACTTTTATACCTGTATCACCATCATTAGTATACCACAGTATTTATGCTTACAAAAACATGTAAGTTATCATTGCCTATTTCATTGTGTAAAGTGCCTATTCAATGTTCTGTTGTGTTTTTATGTTTCCCAAACAAATTTCCTTTTAAAAAAGTAAGTAAATATTTAAAAAGTATTTTTTCTAGAATTATATTTTGGGATTTTGATCTGTCAGGATTGCGATTAGGGGAATTTTAAGCCTCAAGAATTATGATTTTTCAGGATTTCAACATTTGCGATTGTATTTCTCAGAATTATGACCCAAACCCATCCTTGGCACAGAAATTGATGAATGGATTGACTGATTGAAAAGGAAAAGCAAAGGGCAAGTTGGTCTGTTTTGTTGTAGAATAGGGATTCCTTTACAGCATGGTTTTCTTCCTCCCTGAGACAATTTCCTGTTTGTAGCTCTTATTAAAGGTGCTGGAAGTGCTTGATCCTGACAGGAACCTGGAGGACACATGGGCTTATTGTCAGGACACCAGGAAACGAACAAAGGAACCCACAAAACTTTTAGAAAAGCATTCTACCAAAGTCTATCTGGGACTGTGAGTATTGTTCTTAACACCTCAATCATTGCTGTCAACTGATGAAATATTCTAGGAATTACCTTCTCAGAGTTTCTCATCTTTAGAATAATTCTGAAGTAGCAAAAGTAACTTAATTTCCCTGGAGGGGGTAAAAGAGTCCTGGGTCCCACTCTGAGTAGTGCTTATTTCTTAAATGGATGTGATTTATCCAGTAGTGATGCAAACATGGATGTCTATATGACTCTTGACTGAAAAGGGGAAAACTGCAAATAGCCTGATTGATTGGTCTATATTGTCTCTATATGGTAGAAGTTCTTTTGTTAACACCCTTGGCCAGTGGTTGTATTAACAACAACAATTAAAAAAGAGAGAGAGAGAGAGAGAGAGAGAAGAAAAAAAAAGGAAGGTTAATGCAAGGAATTGGGAGTTGTAAAAGATGATACTTAAGTACTTAAAATACTAAAATTTATCCTAAAGCATAATTGTACATACACTTGTTAGTCTTCTAATATAAAGGAAAGCTTAAGCTTGCCTTCTGCAGTTTCAATAATTGAGTTATCCTGCTAAAATAAACTGACAATAGATTAACCGGAGAAAAGGCATACACATGTATTAGTATGCACATAAACATGGGAGTTCAGCAAATATGAGACTCAATGAAGGTCTGACGGTGGAAGCGAAAATATACTTTTCTTAGGGAAGAAGGAAATGGGGGATGTAGGAACATATGAGGGGCTAGTAATTGGTTTTCAGGGGACTGGAACCAGCCCAAAGACCCGTCAATGATTCTCAGGAAACTAAATGAGGCTGGAAAGTTCTAAGAAGGTAGGGATGGAACGTCACTGTGGACAAAGGTGGCTTATCATGTAAGGTTTCTTAGGTCATCTCCTCGGAAGAATAAATGAAAAGTCTGCCTGGGCATCATGAGGACTTTCATCTCCTACTCTCTAGTGGTTAATCTTTCCTGGTTATCTAATGAGATTCCTACGGAAGGGGCCTTGAGGCAATTGAATTTTTTTTTTTTAAGAAGTTTTCTTAGTCAGAAAAGGAAATTCTGAGAGAGCCCCTCTCTATGCTTGGGAGACAGAAACAGGGAAGGTTAGAAAATCTGTGGTTCTAAAAAAAAAAAAAAGCTGGACTTGGTGGCTCACGCCTGTAATCCCAGCACTTTGGAAGGCTGAGGTGAGAGGATTGCCTGAGCCCAGGGGTTTGAGACCAGCCTGGACAACTTGGCAAGACATCGTCTCTACAATAAATGAAAAAAATTAGCCAGGCATGGTAGTGTGCACCTGTGGTTCCAGTTACTTGGAAGGCTGAGATGGAAGGATCACCTGAGCCCGGTGGGTTGAGGCTGAAGTGACTGTGAGCATGCCACTGCACTCCAGCCTGGGTGACAGAGTGAGACTCAAACTCAAAAAAAAAAAAGAAAGAAAGAAAGAAAAAAAAGAAGATCTGTGGTTCTGAGGCAGCTTCTAAACCCTTTCAGTTTTCATTCATTCAAAAATTCTCAGTATGTCAAAGCAACATTCTTTTGGGAGTATTATTTTCTTTGCCCCCAAAACATAAAGCCTTTTTGTGAGTATGGGTTACTCATCTGAAGTTCCCACCCATCTTCCTTGCATAAACCACACCTGCAATATCATCTTCACTGAACCTTCCCAAGACATTCCGCTTCACAGGAACATATCTCTTTTGTATCACATTCTTCTATCCCCAATCCACGTAATATTTAATTAAATAATGTGAATGCAGTGATAAGGATACTTGACTCTATAGATTTGGAATGCACATTCAACCTTTGAAATTAAATGACCTCACCAGTGGGTGTTGAAGAATGAGGTGAACTGGGGAATAGCTTACCCATCGCACCCAGAACACTTAGAGGGGTGTGGACCATGGTCAGTGTGTTTGGTAGGGCCCATGGAGAACCTTATTAGCTATGAGAGTTGTGTACATGGAGGCGAACTAAGAGAGGTCACATGGAGGTGGATTAAATTATGTATGTTTGTTAGCATTCTACACAAGGTGACAGGGACTCCACTCCTGTGACATTTCTGTCCCAGGGTAAATTCAGGGAGAGCAGCCGGGCATGCCCATCTCAGCTCTGTCTTTCTTCCACTGAGGAGCAAGATGGCCCATGGGAAGCACAACATCTCCTTGCTCCTGCATCCTAGAAGGGAGACCTACCCCTGGTCCATTCTTGCTGGGAACTAGGTGGGGAAGTCTGCCAATTTCTGGGCTTCAGCTAGCACATCCTCTTGGACCTAAAGCCATGTTCTCCATCATGGCTGCTAATAGTAATAAAGGAGAAATTTTGGCTTTCATCTTTGCTTTTCATATTATTTTTCAATTTGCTCAGAACTTGGGTTAGGAGAGAGAGGAGTGTGTTATGTATAGGCATCTGTGATATAATAAATATATTTGGTCTTTTTCCCCAGTTCCTGGCACAGAGCTCCTAAAACCCTTGGGATTTTCTGCATGATAAAAGTGTCTTTTGTTATTCATAAGGAGTCCCTTTTCAGTCACTCTAGAGTTTATGCTAATGAGGTGACTCATCAAGAAGGGATCCCTAGATAGCCTCAAGATGGGGCTGGTCACCAGAAAGGCCAAGTGATTAGAGTGTTAGAACTTTCAGCTCTACTCCATGACTTCTGGGAATGGATGGACAGCCTATGAGGAGCTAGAGATTAAAAACTCTTGAACAAGTAGAATTGATGAGTTTTGTGATTGGCGAGCACATCCTGGTGCTGGGAGAATGGCAAGCCAAATCGACTTCCCCTACTGGAGAACTTCTCTTTTCCTTTAGGGCAAAATAGTTTGAAAGAGGCATCCATATTCACTTCCTCTTTTTTCTCTGTTGAATTCACAGTAATCTGGCTTTTATCTCCAGCACTCTACTAAGCCTGCCTTTGGTCAAGGTCACCGCTGACATATGTTACTAAGGCAGTTCTCAGTGATCACCATACTTGACCTCTAGTAGCAACTGATACAAGTGATGATGTCCTCTTTCTCATAACACTTTCTTTGCTTGGTTTCTGGAACGTTTCTCTTTCTTGGTTCTCCTTCATGGACTCCCCTTAGTCTTCTTCTTCTGCTGGTCCCTCTTTACCTTCTTTAACCTTGAAGTTCTTCAGTCTCTGATGTCTTCTTTACACTATACTAATTCACACCCACGTGACCTCATCCAGTCCATCTATCTTGGATGTATAACTGGCATTTCAGACTTGACATGTCCAAAGCTAAACTCATGGTTTCTCCTCCAAATCTATTTCTCCTTCTTTCTTCCCCAGCTCAGTAAATAATAATCCCATTCTTCCATTTGCTTCTGGGACAATAGTTACAATCTGCCAGCAAATCATAATGACTTTGCCTTTGAAATATATCCAGAATCTCGCCTTCTCACTACTACTGATCTATTCCAAGATAATATATAAAATGATTTGGGGAAAGGTCCATCTTTTTCAACCACCTGAAATACTTTCAGTAAGATTGGAATCAGCTCCTCCTTAAATGTCTTATAGAATTCTGCTGGAAAGTCATCTGGTCCAGTGCTTTTTTTTTTTGTTGGTTGTTTTCTTATTATGTAGTCAATTTCCTTGATTGTTATTGGTCTAATTAAAGTCTCAATTTCTTATTGTTTCAACCCAGGCAGGTTGTGTGATGACAGAAAGTCCTCCATTTCCTTGAGGTTTTCAAGTTTGTTTCCATAAAAGTGTACATAGTAGTCTCTAATGATCTTTTGTATTTCTTCAGGGTCAGATGTGACTTCATCTTTTGTGTTTCTGATTGTGCTTATTTGGGCTTTTTCTCTCTTTTTCTTGGTCAGTCTAGCCAGGGGACCATCGATCTTGTTTATCCTTTTGAAGAACCAGCTATTTGTTTCATCGGTTTTTTTGTATTGTCTTTTTGTCTTCTATGTCCTGGATTTGGGCTTTTATTTTGGTGATCTGGATTCTTCTGCTGAAATTAGGGTTTTTGTGGTCTTGCTTTACCAGCTTCCTTAGGTGGCTTGTTAGGCTGTTAATTTGTGATCCTTCCATTTTCTTCATGTGCGTTTGTAGGGATATAAATTCTCCTCTGACTACAGCTTTCATGGCATCCCAGAGATTTTTGGAAGATGTTTCTTCATTTTCATTTGTTTCCAGGTATCTTTTGATCTCTGTTTTGATTTCATCATTGACCCAGGAGTTGTTTAGCATCATAC
>NW_007260892.1:4858-8720 GCF_000164805.1 Carlito syrichta
AGGTCTCTGCTCAGATGGCACTTTAGTAAAAGGAACTTCTTTGAATAAATAAAATGCTCCCCGCCTTCACACTCCATCCCTCTGGGCCTATTTTATTTTTCTCTATGTCACTTATAATCACCTGGCATATGTTTGCTTACATCTTTCCATCTGTCTGTCCTACTCCAGTGTAAGCTGTATGAGGACAAGGGCCTAACTTTATTTATAGTTGAATCTCAATGCCTGGCACGGAATTGGTGCTTAATAAATATTTGTGAATAAATGAAAGGATTAATTAATACATGAGTGATGTTAATGAAAGTTACAGGATGCTATGAATAAAATATAGCCTCAGGGGAGAGCTGGTAGAAGGGCTTCCTTGAGGAAGGGACAAGTATGTTGAGACATGAAGGGGGTGAGGAATGGTAGGATCACCACAGTCCGATGGAATGGCTCGATGGCTAGTGGGGGTGCAATGAGTTCACAGAATGGAGAGAAGGCCACAGCGGCTGGAACTCAAGAGTGAGGAAGAGTGGTAGGTCCAGAAGAACCTGAGGAGACAGACAAGGGCCAGGCCCTACAGAATCTTGGAGGTTGTGTTGAGATCTAAGTCTTCATTGGGGGAGTAGTAAGAAGCTCTTGAACACAAAAACGTATGCATGAATGTCCATAGCAGCATTCTCAGGCAAAAAGTGGCAACAACCCCAAAGTGCATCAGCTGGGTCTGTTTATGAATGGATAAACAAAACGTGGTCTTTAAAACTTAGCCTTTTATTCCTGTTTATGGCTAACACATGCTACAACATGGATGAAAACACTATGCTAAGTGAAAGAAACCAAATACAAAGTACTTTATATTGTATGATTCCTTTTGGCGGAATATCTAGAATGGTCAAATCTATCGAGACAGAAAAATAGATTAGTTGTTGCCAAGAATAGGGGAAGGAAGGAAATGGATAGTAACTGTCAAGGCTATAGGGATTTGGGGTAATAAAAAATGTTCTTGAATTAGATAGTGGTGATGGTTGCATACTTTTGTGTATACAGATGCCACGGTTTCATACACTTTTGAAATGGTAAATTTCATGAATTTAATGGTGTATAACTTATGTCTCAATTTATTTTTATTTTAGTGTTGTGGGATACATGTGAGGATTTGCTACATAGGTAAATTGTGTGGAGGTGAGGTTTGGGCTTGTAGAGAGCCCTCTCTCCCCCTAGTAGTAAATCTGGCAGTTTTGTCATAGTTCACTTAGAATGATGGTCTCCAGCTACATCCATGTTGCTACCAAGCCATGATTTTGTTCTTCTTTATGGCTGTGTAGTATTTCATCATGTATATGTACCACATTTTTTTCATCCAGTTCACTTTCTTTTATAAATCAATACTTTTTATTATGATATTGTGGTGTACAGTTAAGGGTTAGGTATACAAATATGCTTTGTTAAGGCACCCTTGTTGATAAGAGGTGTCTCCCTGTCCCCCGACAGATGTTTACTACCATTAGTCCCATCTCCCTTTCCCTCCCCCGCATAGTTTCCCACCACTGTCAGTCATTTTATTATGGTAGTACGTTGGATGATCAAGGTTTACTATATGAGTGAGAACATGTGATACTCAGATCTTTGTTTTTGTGAGAGGTCACTCAGTATTATAGACTCTAGTTCCATCCAGGTTGCTGCGAAATTCATGATTTTGTTTTTTTTATGGCTACATAGTATTCCATCGTGTATATATACCACATTTTTAAAATCCAGTCCCCTTTTGATGGACAGCATGGTTGGTTCCAGGTTCTTGCTATTGTGAGCAATGCTGCGATAAACATTCATGTGCAGGTATCTTTTTGATAGAGTGATTTGAGTTCTTCAGCGTATATTCGCAGTAGGGGGATTGCAGGGTCATATGGAAGGTTAATCTTTAGAGCTTTTAGGAATCGCCACACTGCTTTCCACAGAGGTTGCACTAGTTTGCACTCCCACCAACAGTGTAGAAGTGTTCCCTTTTCGCCACACCCTCTCCAGCAGTTGTTATTTTTTGAGTTATTCATAATTGCCATTCTGACTGAAATTAGGTGATATCTCAGTGTGGTTTTTATTTGCATCTCCCTGATGATTAGTGAGGTTGAACATTTCTTCATGTGTCTGTTGGGTGCTTGAATGTCTTCCTTTGTGAAGTGTCTGTTCATATCTTTTGCCCACTTTATAATGGGGTTGTTTGTTTTTTTCTTTTCAGCACGTTTGAGTTCCTTGTAGATCCAAGATGTTAAGCCTTTGTCAGACCTGGAGTTGGCAAATACTTTTTCCCAGTCTGTAGGCTGTCTCCCTGCTCTCTTGATGGTTTCTTTGGCTTTGCAGAAGCTTGTTAATTTAATGAGGTCCCACTTGTCTATTTTATCTCTATGGTCTGTGGGTTTCGGGTTTTGTTCAGGAATTGGATGCCAGTTCCAATCTCCATGAGAGTATGTCCTTCATTTTCTAAGGTTCTTATGGTTTGAGGTTTTATATTTAGGTCTCTGATCCATTTGGAGTTAATTTTTGTGTATGGGGATAGATAGGGGTCCTGTTTCAATCTTCTGCATGTGGTCAGCCAGTTTTCCCAGCACTGTTTACTGAACAGGTTCTCCTCTCCCCAGTGGTAGGTGGTGGAGGCTTTGTCGAAGATGAGTTGGTTGAGAAATTGAGGTTTTGCTTCTGGAATCTCAATTCTATTCCATTGATCTATATGCCTGTTCCTATGCCAGTACCAAGCTGTTTTGATGATTGTAGCTTTATAGTAAAGTTTGAAGTCTGGTAATGTGATACCACCTGCTTTGTTTTTTTTTTGCTGAGGATTGTTCTGGCTACTCTTGGTCGTTTGTATTTCCATATGAATTCCTGTGTTGTTTTGTCTAGGTCTGAGAAGAATGTTGCTGGTAATTTGATAGGTATTGCCTTGAATCTGTAGATTGCCTTAGGTAAGATGGACATCTTCATAATATTGATTCTTCTAATCCATAAGCATGGAATGTTTTTCCATTTGTTTGTCATATTTGATTTCTTTGAGCAGAGTTTTGTAGTTTTCATTGTAAAGATCTTTCACGTCTCTGGTTAGGAAGATGTCAAGGTATTTCATTTTTATTGTGTCTATTGTGAATGGAATTGTGCTTTTTATTTGGGTTTCTATTTGTTTGTTATTGGTGTAAAGAAATGTGATTGTCTTTTGCACATTTATTTTATATCCTGAGACTTTGCCAAAGGGCTTTATCAGTGTAAGGAGGTTTTTGACAGATTTTCTTGGGTTTTCAAGGTACACAATCATGTCATCTGCAAAGAGAAATATCTTGACTTCCTTTTTTCCTATTTGGATACCCCTGATTGCATTCTCTTCTCTGATTGATCTAGCCAGGATTTCCAATACTATATTGAACAGGAGGGGTGAGAGTGGGCATCCTTGTCTTGTTCCACTTTTCAGGGGAAATGGTTCCAATATTTGTCCATTTAGGGGTATTCTAGCTGTGGGTTTCTCATAGATGGCTTTTACTATTTTGAGGTATGTTCCCCATATGCCTAGATGTTCAAGGGTTTTTATCAAGAAGGGGTGCTGGACTTTAGAAAAAGTTTTTTCTGCATCTAATGATATAATCATGTGGTTTTTGTTTTGACATCTGTTGATGTCATTTATGGTTTTACAAATGTTGAACCAGCCTTGCATCCCAGGGATGAAGCCTACTTGGGCATGATGGATGATTTTTGAGATGTGTTGTTGAATCTGGTTTGGTAGGATCTTGTTGAGAATTTTAGCATCTATGTTCATGAAAGATATTGGCCTATAGTTCTCTTTCTTTTTTGGATCTTTACCTGGCTTGGGTATCAGTGTGATGTTAGCGTCATAAAATGATTTGGG
>NW_007260892.1:8740-12598 GCF_000164805.1 Carlito syrichta
GTTCCTTCCATTTCCTCATGTGCGTTTATAGGGATATAAATTCCCCTCTGACTACAGCTTTCATGGCGTCCCAGAGATTTTCGTAAGATGTTTCTTCATTTTCATTTGTTTCCAGGTATCTTTTGATCTCTGTTTTGATTTCATCATTGACCCAGGAGTTGTTTAGCATCATGCTGTTTAGTGTCCATGTCTTTGTGGGTTTTGGGGGGACCTTGTTGGTGTTAATGTTTATTTTCATTCCACTGTGGTCTGAGAAGGTGCATGGTAAAATTTCAGTCCTTTTAAATTTGCTTATGCTTGAATTATGGCCAAGTATGTGGTCAATCTTAGAATACATTCCATGCAGTGATGAGTAGAATGTGTATTCTGTGGTCTTTGGATGGAGTGTTCTGTAGGTATCGATTAAGTTCATTTGGTCAAGAGTCACATTGAGATTCTGGATCTCATTGCTGATTTTTTGTCCTGATGATCTGTCTAGGGTTGTGAGTGGGGTATTAAAGTCCCCAGTTATGATGGTGTTGAATTCAATATCTTTCTTTAGTTTTCCTAGAAGTTGCTTTATGAAAGTTGGCACACCTATGTTAGGTGGATATATGTTTAGGATACATATTTCTTGTTGATGGAGTGAACCTTTTATCATTATGTAGTAGCCCTCTGTATCTTTTTAAATTTTTGATAGCTTAAATGGTATTTTGTCTGAAATTAGGATTGCAACTCATTTCTTTTGTGTACCATTCACCTGAAAATTTGTTTCCCATCCTCTCACTTTGAGTCTGTGCATGTCCTTTATAGTGAGATGGGTCTCTCAAAGGCAGTATATTGGTGCCTGGTGATATTTTATCCTTTCTGCCATTCTATGTCTTTTCAGTGGTGCATTTAGGTCATTCACATTCAGGCTAATTATTGAAATGTGAAAGTTCGTCCCTATCATAGAGTTCTTATAGAGTTGTTGTTCTTCCACTTGGTTTTTTGTCTTACTTTTGGTTTTGGGATTGGTTCATGTGTATTTTATTCTTTTTCCTACACTCCTGTGTAGAACATTCTTCTTTTTTTCCTTTTCTTCTGTGTTTAGTACTTTCTTAAGTGTTTCATGTAGAGATGGTTTGGTGGCAGCGTAAGTTCTTAGAGATTGGATATCTGGGAAAGATTTTAATTCTCCCTCGCTAATGAAGCTTAACCTGGCTGGGTAGGTTATTCTTGGTTGAAATTATTTATCTTTTAGAACTTTGAAGATAGGGCTCCAAGCTCTCCTAGCCTGCAGGGTTTCTGTAGATCAATCTGCTGCTATTCTGATTGGTCTTCCATGGTAGGTGATCTGGCCTTTTTCTCTCACTGCCTTTAGGATTTTTTTCTTTTAAGCCTACTTTGTGTAGGTGAATTATTATGTGTCTAGGAGTTGGTCTTCTCATTTGTTGTCTTGCATGGGTTCTCTGAATCTCTTGTGTTTGAATTTTTGCATCACTGATTAGATAGGGGATGTTTTCTTGAATGATCTCATGGAAAGTTTGTTCCAGTGTGGTCTCTGTTTCTCTTTCTGGCTCAGGAAGGCCAATTACTCTTAGCTTCAATCTCTTGAAGTAATCGCTCATCTCTTGAATTTTTTGTTCTGTCTTTTTGAGCTTGTTTTCTGTGTTTTTAAGAGTTTGGATTAGTTCTATATTTTGGTCCTCAAGCTTTGAGATTCTTTCTTCTACTTGGGTAATTCTGCTTTCCATGCTTATCATTTTGTTATTTATTTCATTCACAGTATTCTTTATTACTGTTATCTCAGATATCAGCTCCTTCCTATTTTCTTCTTGTGTCTCCTCAATTCTTTTTAATCTCTCCATTAGTGTCTTGATATCTAGGTTTGTAGTTTGAGACCAGTCATTCTGGGGGCTCTTTATTGTTTGCATTCTGAAGTCAGTTTCCTCAGTGTCTGCCCTCCCAGGGATATGGGAGAGACCCATATTCTTCTTTTGGTTTTCTTCATTTGTGTAGATTTTTCTCTCTCTCCCCCTTTCCCTCCCCTTCTTTAATTCTGTTTTTCAGGGAAGGTGGGATTGCTTCTGTTTTACTTGTATAATGTCTTGTTCTTCCTTATGAGGGTCCTCTGGCTTTGTTCACTTTTGAGGTTGGAGTGTGGGCTGCGGGCTGTACTTTTTACAGTTTTTAGGTTTAATTCAGGGGGAAGCTGTGATTCAGAATCTATATGCTGATTCCAACATCCACCAACAGGTGTATGAGCACACTGGAACCTATTTCCCACTGCCTTACAATCTGTCTGTACAGCGGTATGTAGGTGTGTTCCCTGGATCAAAAGGTGGTACAAAAGTGGAAAATAATGGAGGAAGGGGGGGTCAATAGGAAGTTAGAAAGAGAGAAGAGTGAGAGGGAAAACAGACATACATACCAACTAACAGGTAAAAAAGGGACACAAGGCTGGAAAGAAGTAAAAAAAACACAGAAGGAAAATTCCCTAAAGAGTACTGGTAGCTACACAGAGACAGACCAATAAAATCATGAAACAGATAGTGTAAGTCAGAAAGCAAACAAAAGTTAGCAAAACATACAGTCAGAATGATAAAATCAAAAGTCAAAATAAGAGATCAGACTTGCTCTGGAATCTTTCCTGAGAGTCTAAAGTCACTTCAGCTCTGATCTCCAGCCTCTCCCCTTTGTTTTTGTTGCAGGCAGCTAGCCTGCTGCCTGGGAGGTCTGCTTATTTGCCTCTGTCTCTTCAGCATAGGGGAGGAGCTTTGTCTCCTGTTTAACGACGTTACCTTAGGAACCGAGGTGAAGGCTCTGACAGGTGGGTGGGGCAATGCAAGTCTGCCTGGAGAATGACCGAGGTGGCAGCTCCACTTTCAGGGATCTTTTCTCTCTGTTTGTCTGGGTCTCTGGATGAGAAGCACTGGGGATAAGCTGCACATCTGGGTGCTGGATCCGGGATGTCACTAGCAGGCTGGGTGGAGGAGAGGGTTGGGCGTTCCCTCCTCTGGAGCTGGGGTCCTCTGATCAGCACCTTACGCAAGCTTGGGGTTCTGTTCCCTTACACAAACTTGGGGTCATGTGCTGAGAGCCTCAGCCAGGGTGGGCCCAGGGTTCCAGAGCTCCAAAGCTCCAAAGGGCAGGCGGTGGCCCTGGTTCCCTCTCAGGGTACTTCAGCCAGAAATGGGGCCGTATCTCTGAGGGGTGGGTGCCCAGAGCCTCCCTGGGTGACCGGCAGGTTGGTACTGGGTGCTGGGCGAGACGATGTAGCCAGGGAGCGAGCCAAGACCTGGGACTCCCGTACAGGTGGGAGTCACATATAGTGGAGCAGCAGCAGCCAGGGGCCACAATATCTGGCTCTGCGTTGGACTGAAGGTCCCCAGGCCTCATACCTGGGTGGCTGGCAGTGGGCAGGGGGCTGCAGGAAGAAAAGTAAGAGTCTTTTTAGGAACTCACATTTGGAGCGTCTCACAAATCCACCTATGCCATCACCATCTTACCAGAACTTGATTCAGTTCACTTTCAATGGGCAGGCTTGATTTCTATGCTTTTGTTATTGTGAATAGTGCTGCAGTGCACTTACATGTGCACATGTCTTTTTGGTGTATTCCCAGACGTGGGATTGCTGTATCATATGGAAGCTCAATTTTTAGTTCTTAAAGAAATTGCCACACTGCTTTCCACAAAGGTTGAACTAGCTTACATTCCCCCCAACAGTGTAGAAGCGTTCCCTTTTCTCCACAGCCATGCCAGCAGCTGTTGTTTTTTGATTTCTTATTGACATCCATCCTGTGGGTCTTCAACTTTATAAAGAAGCTATTGATGAGGCTTAATCAAGGATGAATGGTGGCTGTCTTTGATATGCCCAGATTTACATTCTGAAATGAC
>NW_007260893.1:0-11260 GCF_000164805.1 Carlito syrichta
AATGGTTAGAATAAGGTTTTTGGGTAAACATTAGGGTAACAGTAAGGGCTTAGTGTTGGGTTTGGGTCTAGGATTAGGGTTTAGCCGTTAGGGTTAGGGCTTAGGGTTAGGGCTAGGGTTAAAGGTCAGGGTCCAAGGTCCATGATCCAGAATCAGGGTCAGAATTCAGGGGTCAGGGCCTAGGGCCTAGGGGCTAGGAGTTAGGGTCTAGGTTGGGGGATAGGGTTCGGGGTTGGCTTTAAGGTTTAGGAGTTGGGTTGGAGTTGGGTTTGGGGTTCAGGGTTCAGAGTTTGGGTTCATGTTCAGAGTTCAGGCATTAGGGTGGTTATGGTTAGGGTTTAGGGTGGTTAGAGTTTAGGCTTTGGGGTTTGAGTCCGAGTCAGGTGTTGGGGTTGGGGTGAGGGTGTTATGTGAGGGTAGGGGTTAGGGATAAGGGTGTTGGACTGTTGAGGTTAGAGATCTGGGTTGGGATTTAGGGTTTAGGATTAGGGGTTAGGCTTTAAAGATTAGGGTTTAGGGTTTAGCATTTAAGATTTGGGTTGGGTTTAGGAGTTTGGGGTTAAGGTTTAGGGTTAGAGTTAGGATTTAGGGTAATGGTTAGGGTAATGTTTTAGCGTAAACGTTAGAGTAAGGGTAAGGGTTTAGTGTTAGGGTTAGTGTTAAGGTTAGGGTTTAGGATTAGGGTTTAGTTAGAGTTAGGGTCAAGGGTCAGGGTCCACGCTCCAGGGTCCGGTGTCTGGGGTCAGGGCCAGGGGCCAAGCCTGGGGCTAGGGCTTTACAGTTAGGATTTTAGGTGCTAGGGATTTAGGGTGTTAGGTTTTTAGGATGTTAGGATGTTGGGTGACGGGTTAGGGCTTAGGGTTGTTAGGGTTAGGCTGTTTAGGGATTTGGGTTGTAAGGGGTTAGGGTGGTTAGAGATTGGGAGTTGGGGGTTCTGGGACTTAGGAGCTTAGGGCTTAGGGCTAGGGCTAAGACTAGTGTGAGGATTAGGGTTGCGATGCACTTCATGGTCTTAGACTCAAAGGATGCTTTAATTGTATCCCCTTACAACCTGAATCCTCAAAATTTTTTTTGAACATGCCAACCCTTATTCTTGGAATTCTCAACAATCTACATGGATTGTCCTCCCTGAGGAAGTGCAAACCTTTTGGTAATGCTTTTACTTGGAACCACAAAGATCTGAATTAACAAATAAAACCCTTCTCCAACAGGATGGATTGTTAGCCTCATAGGATTGTCCCTCATAGGAGGAGACTTGAGATGACAATACTCTTCAGGTTGTAATCATCCCAAGACAAAGAGGTTATTGGATAACTGCCTCCATGACACATCAAATCTCTCAAACATAGGTCATATACCAGGACTGCACCCTGACAAATGAGACTCATTCTTTTTCTACCCAGAGAAAGCCATATTGGGTTTTACGGCACCAGATTTCTGGAAGTAACATTGGAGCTTCCTGAAAATGGCCAGGTTTTACTGAATCCAGATATCAAACTATAGGCCGATGGCGTGGCCACTTTACGAAGCCCTTCGGGGCCTTGCTTGGAACCTCTTGAGTGAACCAAAATGAGGGGAAAGACATCACACCAAATCCAATTTGCCTTGACCTCTGCCCCTGTCCTGGGAATTCCAAACCTAGAAATCCCTTTACTTTTATACGTGGTTGAGAAACAAGGGGTGACCCTTGGAAGCTTAATACAAAAGGCAAAGCTGATTCCCCACTGTGTCGTCTATTTGTCTAAACTCTTAGACTTGGTGACACAAGATGGCCGGTATGTCTAGCGGCTACTACTCCACTGTTGGTGTGAAAAACTACAAAACTCACCACTGGACAGCCACCAGAAATACAAATATCCCACCACATCCAAAGAGCCTCAGGGACGAACTGGGATCGCCCCACTCAAGGTCAGCCACTTAAAAGGTGTCCGGCAAGCCACAGTGGGGACGGTCCAGAGCGCTCTGACCACTGAGGGCAGAAGGTAATTCGCTAAACGAGCCCTACAGCCCTAGTGAACTGTGCAGAAGTGGCTGGAACACGCCTAGGGTCAGCAGTTGGTGAGGATAAAACAGAGATGCTGAACTTCTTTTATTTTTGAGTTGAAGTCTCACTCTGTCGCCCAGGCTGGAGTGCAGTGGCACGCCCCTGGCCACCACAGCCTCAACCTGCTGGGCTTCAGCGATCCTTCTTCCTCAGCCTTCCAAGTAGCTGGAAACACTCTTTTGTATTTCCATGAAAGTCGTGGGTCTTTGGCTATTTGGTTTTCTCAAGCAAAACTGGTCTAGCGGGTTTTCAGAGCTTGCTGATTGATTTTCAAAAGGAATATTTTAAACTGTTATCGGCCCCCTCTCTGCCACAGTTCAACAGGCTTGGGAGGGACTAGGACCTGCTCTGAAATCTTAGGTCTACGTGGGAGGCTCCTTGGCCCTTCCTCATTCCCTCCGATGTTGATTCTCACCCTCACTTTCAGGCTTCCACACTTGGAGCCCTGAAGACTGTCCCTTCTGAACCCAGTCACCTCTGCTGCTGTAGTTATGGGAAGCCACACGATGTCCTGACAGCCACTGTGGCATCCCCGGTCGCCACCAGTGCTGCTGTGCAGCCCTCTATGTCATCTCCAGGGAGACTCGCTGCCCACCCTGACCAAGCTCAGCCTGAAGAAGCAACTAATGTGTCTGAGCAGCCACGCTTTGTGGCAGAGAGGGGCTCATAACAGTTAAAGGTATTCCTTCTAAAGATCAAACTGCAGGCTCCAAACCTGCTAGACATGGGACTTGAGAAAACCACATAGCCAGAGGTCGCTTTCCTGAAAATGTGAGACAGTAGCCATTCACAACCTCACCCCCACATCCTATCTTTGTGTCAGTTTACAACCTCTGCTTGTCATACCCTGGAGTCCACTTGTTCTCTGAAAATCTGGTTTTGCTAAGTAAAACCTTGAAAATTACAAAGAAAATGCATAGTCACACAACCCGATCCCCTGCCTTACCTAAACTAAGGTATAAGACCCCTCTCCCTTCTCCTTGGGGTGCTCAGCCTGGGAGCGTTAGCCCGCTGAGGTGTACTGGTACTAATAAAACTGCTACTTCCTAAAATAGCCTCAGTGTCATGGCCTCTCTGTGTTCCCGCAACAGCTTGACCTGTGATGCTGTCAGATGATCAAGGACTGGAGAGATACAGCCTGGATCGTTTTAAGCCAATAAATCTGGACTGAACAAGATACATCTCCACTAGACCCACAGATGAGCTACAGGGATTACAAAAAAAAGATTAATTGTAAGCAATGTGCCAACACCTACCTTGATGCTGCATTGTTCTTTCCTTGATTTAAAAAATTTTTTACTCATACCACTTTTTTTTTTGAGTCAGAGTCTCACTCTGTCTCCCAGACTGGAGTGCAGTGGCATGCTCCTGGCCACCACAGCCTTGACCCTCTGGGCTCCAGTGATCCTTCCACCTCAGCCTTCCAAGGAGCCAGAACTACAGGTGCGCACTACCACTCCTGGCATATTTTTTGATTTATTGTGGAGACGAGGTCTCACCAAGTTGCCTGGTGGGTCCTCGAACCCCCGAGTTCAGGCATTTCTCCTGCCTCGGCCTTCCAAAATGCTGGGATGACAGGCTTGAGCCACCACGCCTAGCCTTTACTATTTTTTTTTTTTTAACAAAAGTGAAATAAACACATTACAGAAATGTGAAGAAAACATAAATGGTAGGGTTAAAAATATATAGGCTAAGGTTTAACAGATACTCGTTTTTCATGTAATGCAAATGGGCTTGTGGCAGAGAGGGACTGATAACAGTTAAAAGTATTCCTCTTTTTTTTTTTGAGTTGGAGTCTCACTCTGTCACCCAGACTGGAGTGCAGTGACCGCTCCCGGCCACCGCAGCCTTGACCTGCTGGGCTCTGGCGATCCTTCCGCCTCAGCCTTCCAAGTAGCTGGAATTACAGGTGTGTCCTACCATGCCCAGCTCATTTTGATTTATTGTAGAGATGAAGTCTTGCCAAGTTGCCCAGGCGGGTCTCGAACTTGCGGGCTCAGGCAATCCAATCACCTCAGCCTCCCAAAGGTGCGTGATTACAGGCTGAGCCACTGAGCCCGGCTAAATTGGGAGTTCTTAAAGTTGAATTTATTGACTTTTCTGATTCAGTTTTGTTTGGACCAAAAACCAGTATTGTACAAAGCATTAAGCATATATTTTTATATTTACTGAAATAAACTGTGATGACTTTGTATAATAAGAAAAAGTTTAATATTAATGCCATGTTTGTTACAGTATAATTAACATGTTAAACCATGGGATAAATGCCATCAATACAAACTTATGACGTAAAAGAAAAGAAAAGAATCACAAGCAAAGGCAGGTGTGGTTCCCTTCTCCCCCACCCCCAACCTCAACCCTGTTAACAATTTTCAAGACTTAATTCAGATTATTAGGCATGTAATGGGCAAAAATTTTTTCTTTAATACAATGTACAATTAGCATTATCTTATAAAAGATAATGGGTTATAAATGCTAGAAAAACGATATGTATCTGAAGAAGCAATGAAAATGCCTCAAGGTGAAACTGTCAGAACTGCTTACAGTTCCCTCTGAAATCACATTCTGACCACTTATGTACTCAAGAAAAAAGTAGTAAATTGGAATGAGCATGCATAATTTAGTAAGGAATTATCACTATTTGATGAATAATACTCAAACAAATCTCAACCCAGGTTAACTTCTCAGCATAATTTGTGAGGCATTACCAACCTCTCTAGACAACTCGCACATTCTGCAATGGGTCTTACCACTGAATTTTTTATTATTCTATTCTCTCTTCTAAGAATGTCCTTTCTTAGTAGTGGTTCTTCACACTTTAACTGTACAATGACCACATGTGTACCTAACCCTGAATTGTACTCCACATTTCTGAAAAAAAAAAAAAAGTCCTTTCTCCCCTTCTCACCAGTCAGTGCATGCAAAACCAACTCATCTTTTAGGAACAAGTTCAAATGCCACTTAAGACTTGAAGCTTTCTCTTATCCTCCATCTAGCATAAACTCTCTAAAAAAGTCAATATCTCTTTCCTGCACACATTTTAATAGTAGCAACTGACATTTATTAAATGATCACTATGTTCCATGTGCTGTGCTAAATTCTTCATATACATAATTACCAACATAATATAATGTGCTGTTTAGTAGCTATCATAAAACTATGAAGTTACAACCATTTTACAGAGAATTTGGAAGGTAAAGATGGTTAACTGACTTGAGGATTGCACAGCTAGAAAGTTGAAGAGTTTGCATTCAAACTCCTACCTCACTGCCTTGTAAGTTCATTACACTGTTATCCTGTTTTTATCCCTAGGACTGGCTGGCACCATGTATGTCACATTGTGAAATAAAGGAGCTATTCAAAGGATGTTATCTAGGATGGAGCGTAACCCAAGTGAGAAGAGTCTGTGACACCCAAGATTATGAGACAGTCAGAGAACATCAGCAATTAACAAGGAAAATAGAAAGAAAATATGTTTTCTGAAATAGAATATACTCATTTTGCATAGTCAATTAAAACATGGCAGGCAAAGTAATCATAAGTCAGAGGTACTGAGGGCAATTATATAAAAGGATAAAAGACACTCAGTGAGAGAAAGAAAAAGATTAACTTACCTGTTCATTTAACAAGGCATTAAAAGAACCCTCCAAGTTGATATTTGCTTAATTTCAAATCTTGGAGAAACATTGCAAGTCAAAGAGTATAATTATATAATGATTTTAGAACTCTCCACAGTATCCCTGATGAGCTCCTGCCAATCCCACCTGAACTTGAACAATTCAAACTTCAGTTTTTCCAGTTCAGTTAAAAAAAATGGGAATAATCTTAATTAAGAAACTTAATTCTTTTTTTTTCTGTTGAGTTGGGGGTCTTACTCTGTGGCCAAGGCTGGAGTGCAGTGGCATGGTCACGACTATCATAATCTCAATCAGCTGGGCCCAAGTGATCCTTCTGCCTCAGCCTTCTGATGAGCTACAGGGACTATAGGTGGATACCCAGCTAACTTTTTGACTTATTGTAGAGACAAGGTCTGACCATATTCCCCAGGCTGGTCCCCAGGCTGGTATTGGGAGGCAATCCTTTCCCCTCAGCCTCCCAAAGTGCTGAGATGAGAGGCACAAGCCACCATGCACAGCCAGAAACTTAATTCTTCATGGTTTTCAGTAACTAAAAGTGGCATCTGAGGCTGAAAGTGAAAATCCATATTTTGAGCTCATTGTTGAATTGTGTATAGTGAGCAGAGAAGGAAGCCTTGCCTTTGCATTTCCAGACAGCCTGGGGAAAGGCAGGAGGCAAAGTGGGGCCTTTTCAGGAGACTGGAGCTGAAGTAGCTTTGTCCTGAGGCCCTGAATATCTGGCCAGTTAGCCTGGGTTCCTGATCTATGCACAGCCTGTGCAGATGAGAGTGTTCCTTTGAGTTAGCCCTCATCCTTTACCCAGTAAGCTCCCACAAAAAGCATTTCTCAGAGCTGTCTGCACAATCTGCTTTCTTAGACTATAAATAATAGGGTTAAGGAGAGGTGTCACCACAGTATAGGTGACAGCAATAAACTGATCCCACTCAAGGGAGTAGCTAGCTTTGGGCCTTAAGTACATGAAGGAGGCACAGCTATAGTGAATAATGGCCATGGTAAGGTGTGAGGCACAGGTGGAGAAGGCCTCCTTCTGCCCCTCAGCAGAGGAGAGCCTCAGGAATGCTGCCAGGATGTAGGCATAGGAAATGGTAATGATGAAAAAGGAGACTAGGAGGACCAGCCTGAGGATGAGAATTCCCAGTTCACTGAGGCCTGTGTCCCCACAGGCTAGGCTCAGCACTGGTGGGGTGTCACAAAAAAGTGTTGAATTTCATGGGAGCTGCAGAAAGAGAGGTGGAAAGTGATTAGTGTCATTCCCAGTCCAAAAGGTATCGACTCAGGAAGGAGATACCAACCAGCTGGGAACAGAGGGTAGGATTCAGGTGGCTTGCATAGTGCAGTGGGGCACAGGTGGCCACATGCCTGTCAAAGCCCATTACAGACAGAAGAAAACATTTGGCACAGGCCCATGAAGCAGAAAGGAACATCTGGGCAGCACAGCCCATATAAGAGGTAGTCTGAACCCCCAGAATCAGGCCAGAGAGCATCCTGGGGATGATGCCCAAAGTGTAGCAGGTTTCTGAGAAAGATAGCAAGGAAAGAAAGAGGTACATGGGGGTGTGAGGATGGCTATCTAGCCTGATGATGACAATAATAAAGACATTGCTGATCAGGGTGACAAGATACAGACAGAGAAATAAAGCGAAGAGCAGGAGTTGCAGCTCTCCTAAACTGATGAAGCCCAGGAAGAAAAAACCTCTCCAGTAGGTCACATTGAGCTGCCCCATTCTGAGTGACATCTCTGTTAGATTTGCTGATTTCTTCCACCTTACCAGAGGATGCTTACCTTCATTAATATCTGGATAGATGGATGAGATGTATTTGTCTTGTACCTGTTGTAACTTGAAAAAGTTCTAATTTAGACTGCAGTTAAACTTCAGAAGGGTATTCATTACATTAGACACAGATGTACAGCTCCATTTTCACATGCATATATGTGCATATACACATACATAATGCTCACATACATTCACACACTTTCACACAAACATATATGTAATATGTGTATATGAGCATATATAAAGCACTGCACATAATTATGCACATGTTATACATTCAAAACCATGGATTGCAATTTGTTATCAATAACCATATGCACAGATATACCAGGCATGCACATACACTGCAAACACATATGTATTCGAATAGCACACAAGTTTGTGGATGCATACACTACATATATGTTCATACTGACTTTGTGCATACACTGCCACATAAGCCTACACATTTAGACACATACGCTTTGCTTATTAAAATTTTGGGGTAAGGTAGAGGGGCTTGATAAATATTATTTTATAGATCAGGTAACAATGGTCAGGAGAAGTGAAATGACTTTTTTGAAGTCACACAGAGCCAGGACTAGAGAACAAATATGGTAAGTCCTAGTGTAACTTGATTTCCACCATATAATGATGACTCTCTTCCAAGCCATTTTACCCTTTCCAAACTCCTTGTGCAGAGTAGGGCAGACTCCTTTTACACATGAGTCTATGCTGAACACCAAAGGAATCATCAGGGCTCAGGGCAGGTTTTGCAGCAGATATCCCTCTGCTTGAAATTCAACCAGCTGGCACTGCTGCCTCCCAAAATTCTACTCTGAACCAAAGCATAAGAGAAATAAAGCATGGGAGAATTCTCCACTCAACCTGAAGAAGCTTGTAGTGTGAGTAAGTCCTGTTTTTCCACACCCATGCACTAGACTGCCTTCCAGCAGGCTAGCCTGCAGGAGAAATACCTCTGGTGCATCTCAGAATCTCCTTTTCTGAGCAGAATGATGTCCCCCAGTGATACCAAGAAACCTCCTTCCACACTCCTAGCCCCAAGTGGTGAATCATAACGCTTCCATCCAAATAGCTTCTCTCTCTCCAAGGATTCCACAGTCCCAGTGGGTGCTGTTTCAGGAAGCATATCTAATTGATCTTCTTGTCATTAGTTGGGAATATCCTTTGGGAGAAAACAGAAGAAAGAATGTGAGTAAAGTGATGCTGGGATCATGACTTAAACAATAAGTATACTATTATGTTCTAAATTAATTATTTTCACATGATGACTCTCTTCTAAAACTTAAAATAACCTTGGTAGATAGTGTTAATGATTACATTTTATAGAAGAAGAAAATGAGCCTGATAGAGTTGAAGTGACCTGTCCAAGACTACAGAACTCAGGATGTATGCTTTTAAATGTGTACAATAAGATGTATAACTTAAAATTAAACCAGGAATTCACCTTTTCCTTACTGTTGCCTCAAGAGCCTGATGTGACTATATCACATATGTGTCTGGTTTCAAAGACATTCTACAGAATACCCTGACTCTCTCAAGGTCAGTTTTGTCTATATCCTCACTTGTTGCAGGCAAATCTTACTGACAATCTTCTGCAAAACAAAAGAAACCATCAAGAGAGTAGGGAGACAGCCCACAGAATGGGAAAAAATATTTGCCAACTGTATATCTGACAAAGGCCTAACACCCAGGATCTAAAAGGAACTCAAATGTGCTGAAAGAAAAAAAAGCAGCCTCATTAAAAAGTGGGCAAAAGACATGAATAGACATTTCTCCAAAGAATATATGGGCAGCCAACAGACACATGAAAAAGTGCTCAGCTTCACTCATCATCAGAGAAATGCAAATCAAAACCACATTGAGATACAACCTAACCCCACTAAGAAGGGCAATCATCAGTCTTTTAAAAAAATTTACTTTATTTCCATCCTTTTTCTTTTCCCCACAATGCTGCAATATCTGCACTCAGATTTCTCTTCTACTTTCCACTCTCAGATTGTCCTGAAACCTCAAATTGTCCCAAAAGTCTACAGAGGTTAACCACTTTATCTGACTCATTACTCTTAAAGTACACATTTCTCTAATATAGAAATGGTGTAAATATTTACACCTCCAATATACATCCTTACTCATGAACTGATTTAATAAAATAAGGCAATTTTAAAAATGCATTCAACCAGATATTGACTAACTTAATTATATGAATTTAACACACATTCAAAAATTATTATTATTTACAATTTTCAAATGAGAAAATTAAAGTATAAAAAATAGACTAGACTGGGCTCAGTGGCTCAGCCTGTAATTCCAGCACTTTGGGAGGCCGAGGTCTATGGATTGCCTGAGCCCGCGGGTTCAAGACTGACCCAGAAAACTTGGTGAGACCTCGTCTCTACAATAAATAAAAAGTAGCTGGGCATGGTAACACGAGCCTGTAGTTCCAGCTACTTGGAAGGCTGAGATGGAAGGATCGCCTGAGCCCAGCAGGTTGAGGCTACGGTGGCTGGGAGTGTGCCACTGCACTCCAGTCTTGGAGACAGAGTGAGACTGCAACTAAGAATAAACAAATAAACAAACAAACAAATAAATAAAGGCTAGATTATCTGGGCATGGTAGCACGTGCCTGTAGTTCCAGCTACTTGGAAGGTTGGGGCTGAAGAATCGCCGGAGCCCAGCAGGCCAAGGCTGCAGTGGCCGGGAGCGTGCCAATGACCTCCAATCTGAGTGGCAAAGTGAGACTCCAATTCAAAAAAAAAAAAAGGCTAGGTGTAGTGGCTCACTCCTGTAACCTCAACACTTTGGGGGCTGAAGTAGGAGGATTGTTTGAGCCCAGGAGTTCAAGGCTCCAGTGAGCCATGATCACAGAACCACATTCCAGCCTAGTCAAAAGAGTGGGAGCTTGTCTCCAAAAAAATTAAAGATCACAATAGCAAAAACATGGAACCAACCATGCTGTCCATTAAAGCTGTACTGTATTTAAAAAAATGTGGTACATATACACAATGGAATATTATGCAGCCAAGAGGAAGGAGAAACATAGGGACTTCGCAGCACCTAGGTTGGATTTAGAATCGATCATACTCAGTGATCTATCACAGGAACAAAGAAGAGAGTACCATATGTTCTCACTCATAAGCGGACCTTGAACAATTATCATAATATTATAGGAAAGGGATTGACAGTAGTGAGAAAGTGCCAGGGGAGGAGGGTGGGATTGGCAGTAGAGGGAAACTGCTAGAAGAGGGAGGGGCACACCTCGTCAACAACGATGCCTGCATAATCAACATTTGTATACATAACTCTGAATTGTATCCACATCTTTAAAATAAATAAATAAATAAACAACAAAAAAGAAAAAAAGGAAAGGAAAGGAAAGAAAGAAAGAAAATAACTAACTTACTTAGGATAGCACAGACAGATGGAGAAACAGCGACAAGTAGACTCAAGAGCCCTCTCTCTTAATTACCATACTATTTGTGGTGCCCTGCATTGCTTTGGAAGATCTAAAAGATGAGTAAGCCTCGGCATGGTGGTTCACGCCTGTAATCCTAGCACTTTGGGAGGTTTAGGTAGGAGGATTGCTTGAGGTCAGAAGTTGGAGATCAACCTGACCAACATAGTGAGACCTTGTCTCTATTATAAAAAAATAAAAATAAATAAATAAATAAGATGAGCAAGATATGTGTGGGCACAAGTATAACATGGATATAACTATTGACTCTAGAAATATTTTTCTTGCACTATTATTTTAGTTGTTGGTCTAGGGATTACGGCATGTATTTTAGTACAATCTACATAAA
>NW_007260894.1:0-923 GCF_000164805.1 Carlito syrichta
CTCTCATTAGATACATCCTGCTTTGAAACTCTGATTGTTTTAGAACTTTCCAAGATGCTCTGTAGATTTTTGGGATTGAGCACTCGTGTAACGCAGATTCCTTATTCTTCTTAGCAAAAGGTCATGTAGTTTCCTGTAAATAAGAACTCCACTTTACAGATTCATGCTCGAAAACACCATGATTCGTGTTTAGCCCATAGCACGATGACCTTAACCATTTTTGGAATTGAGGACCCGAATGACGCATATTCTTTATTCTTACTTAGCAATAGGCAGTGAAGTTTCCTTTATGTGAGGACTCCCATTACCCAGATTCCTACTTCAGGAACCTGATCCTTGGTTCCGTCTTAGGAAGACGGCCTGTAGTTTTGGGGATTGAGGACTCATATAAGGAGGATTCCTTATACTTTCTTACCAATATGACGTGTAGTTTCCTGTATATGACGAGCTCCATAACCCAGCGTCCTGCTTCACACTGCAGGATGCCCAGACTGTTCCTGGTGACCAAGAATTCCAGTTTTGTGGATATGAAGAGAAAGACGTCCATAATCTTTGGAACTGGAATCCAAGATTCCTGGTTCTCCTTCACAAGACCACCCCAAAATGTGGAATATTCCAAACACAAAAACCCAATTCCTACCAGCCCGCACACAAGAATTTTCTGTAGTTTGACGTCACCTGAATCGACGAATTTTGTACCAATATTCCTTCTGATTCTGGGGTATATGATTATGGTCATAGATTGTCCCAGGAAACAAAAGGATTTCTAGAGCCCAATCCTTGAGGATCTGTTATGACAGATTTAGCCTATCCACGGGGCAAGTAGATCTGAAAATGTAGGGCCCCAGAAGCCCAGATTGCTAATTAAACCTCATTAAGGGGCCCTGTAGATTCCGGAGATGGAGAACTCCTACAGCCGAATT
>NW_007260894.1:1644-2559 GCF_000164805.1 Carlito syrichta
CTTTGTCCTGGAATCTGACCTTAATTGTTCTGAGGAAGCTTAGGACTTGGAGTGCCCAATACCATTTGCAATTTTAGGAGAACCAGAATGTTGCAGGTTTCCTAAAATGACCGATTCATAATATCCTCGTGTTAAATTGCTCTGAAACATGTGGGGAGCTGAAAGATCTATTTCTTGTTTGTCCCATAGCAGACAACCTGGGAATTTTTTGGATTGAGGGCATGTACAACAATGATTCTTTATTGGTACTTAGTTGGAGGCCATGTAGTGTCCTGTATGTGCAAACAATCTTTCCCTTGATTCCTGTTTCAAAACCCTTATTCTTGTTTAGCCCTTAGTAGGAAGTCATGTGGATTTATTGATAGAGGAACAGTGGAAAACAGATTTCCTCTCGTTTATTAGCATGAGGCCATGTAGTTTCCTGTATATGTGGAATGTTATTACCCACATGCATGCCTCGAATCCCTGATTCTACTATAGCCGTCAGCAAGATGCCCTGTAGATTTTCAGACTGAGGATGCGTATAACGCAGATTCCTTCTTTATAGCATCAGCCGTGCGGCTACCTGTATATGAGTACTCCTGTTCATAAATACATGCGTCGAAAGCTTGATCCTTGTTTAGATCTTAGGAAGACGCCGTATATTTTTTTGGAGATTGAGAAATCATGTCACCCACCTTCCTTCTACTTTTTAGGAATAGTCAGTGCAATTGTCTGTACATGAGCATTTCATTTCCCTAGGTAATTCTTGAAAAAACCAAATTAATGTTTATCCCTTAGCAAGAAACCCTAAAGTTTTATAGGGATGGAGGACACGTTAAACCTGTTTCCTTATTCTCCTTTAGCAATAGACACTGCGGTTCCCTGTATATGAGGACTCCCATTATCCAGATTCCTACTCCCAAAACCTGAGTG
>NW_007260894.1:3619-13604 GCF_000164805.1 Carlito syrichta
TGCATCCTGCTTCAAAACTCAGATTCTTTATAGAAGTTTTAAGATGCTCTGTAGATTTTTAGGAGTGAGCATTTGTGTAACCCAGATTCCTTACTGTTTCTTAGCAAAAGGTCTTGTAGTTTCTGTAAATAAGGAAGCCACTTTCCAGATTCATGCTGGAAAATACCATGATTCGTGTTTAGCCCATAGCCAGACGACCTTAAGCTTCTTTGGGATTGAGGACCCGAGAAAAACGGATTCTTTATTCTTACTTAGCAAACCGCAGTGAAATTTTCGTCATGTGAGGACGTCCATTACCCAGATTTCTCATTCAAAAACCTGATTCTTGGTTACGTCTTAAGAAGAGGGCCTGCAGTTTTTGGGAGTGAGGACTCCTATAAGGAAGATTGCTTATACTTCCTTAGCAATGTGATGTGTAATTTCCTGTATATGACGACCACCATTACCCAGCTTCCTATTTCCCTCTGTAGGATGCCGAGACAGCTCCTGGTGACCGAGAATACCAGTTTTTTGGATATCAATAGAACGACGTCCAGAATGTTCTTGGGGAACTGGAATCCAATATTCCTGGTTGCCCTTCACAAGACCTCCCCAAAACGTTGCATATTCCAAACACAAAACCCCAATTCCTACCTTCCACCCAAAAGAATTTTCTGTAGTTTGACGTCACCTGAATCGAGGAATTTTGTACCAATAAACTTTTTGATTCTGGGGTATATGATTATGGTCATAGATGGTCCCAGGAAACAAAAGGTTTCTAGACCCAAATCCTTGAGAATCTGTTATGACAGATTTAGCCTATCCACGGGGCAAGTAACTCTGGAAATGTAGGGCCCCAGAGCCCAGATTGCTGATTAAACCTCATTAAGGGGCCCTGTAGCTTCCGGAGAATGAGAACACCTACAGCCAAATTTCCTTTTAGTTTTTACTAAGATGCCCTGATTTTTCTTGTCGATTTGGATTCCAAATTCAGTATATTAAAAGACAGATGCTCAGAAATTTCCTAGGTTCATGGATTCCATAATTCCTGGTTACCATTTAAAGTACGTAGTAAACATTTGGCAAGTGCAAAATCCTTGTCCCTTCTCAAAATCACAAGAGACATGGAAGGTGAAGGATTAGAGGGTTCGCCTTAAGACAGGAGTTACATCCAATTATGGCAAGAAGATACTTTTTGTCCTGGAATCTGGCCATAATTGTTCTGAGGAAGCTAACGGACTTGGAGTGTCCAATGCCATTTACAAATTTTAAGAGAACCAGAATGTTACAGGATTCCTGAAATGTTCGATTCATAATATCCTCATGTTAAATTGCTCTGAAACATGTGGGGAGCTGAAAGATCTGTTTCTTGTTTGTCCCGTAGTAGACAACCAGGGAATTTTTTGGTTTGAGGGCATGTACAACAATGATTCTTTATTCGTACTTAGTTGGAGGCCATGTAGTGTCCTGTATGTGCAGACACTCTTTCCCTTAATTCCTGTTTCAAAACCCTTATTCTTGTTTAGCCCTTAGTAGGAAGTCATGAAGATTTATTGATAGAGCAAGATTGGAAAACAGATTTCCTCTCGTTTATTAGCACGAGGCCATGTAGTTTCCTGTTTATGAGGATTGCTATTACCCACATTCATGTCTCGAATCCCTGATTCTACTATAGCCGTCAGCAAGATGCCGTGTATATTTTCAGACTGAGGATGCGTATAACACAGATTCCTTCTTTTTAGCATCAGCCATGCGGCTACCTGTATATGAATACTCCTGTTCATAAATACATGCGTCGAAAGCTTGATCCTTGTTTAGATCTTAGGAAGACGCCGTATAGTTTTTGGAAATGGAGAAGTCATGTCAACCACCTTGCTTGTACTTTCTTAGGAAAAGTCAGGGCATTTGTCTGTATATGAGCATTTCATTTCCCTAGTTAATTCTTCAAAAACCCAAATTCGTGTGTATCCCTTAGCAAGAAACCCTGAAGTTTTATAGGGATGGAGGCCACGTTTAAACCAGATTTCTTTTTCTCCTTTAGCAATAGACAGTGCAGTTCCCTGTATATGAGGACTCCCATTACCCAGATCCCTACTCCCAATACCTGAGAGGTGGTTATCTCTTAGAAAGACGTTCTGTAGCGTTTTGGGATGGGGGCCTCGTGTAACCAAGATTCCTTATTGTTCCATAGTAACAGGGCGTGTAGTGATCTGTTTATGAGGACTCCCATTTCTGAAATTCCTGCTCCATTCTCAGCAAGACGACAAGATATTTCCTGCTGACCTTGAATTCCAGTTGCTTGGATATCAAGAGGTAGACTCCCATAAAGTTCTGGAGGAATTGGAACCCATGATTCCTGGTCCCTCTTCAAAAAACACACTAAAAATGAGGCGACGTAAAAGCCCAGATTGCTGATTAAACCTGATCCAGACACTTTGTAGATTTAGGCGATTGAGACCTGCAAGAACCGGATTCCCTTTCCGTTTTCGGCAAGATGCCCTGATTGTCCCTGTCCATGTGGATTCCAAAACTCTGTGTACAAAAATGCAGATGCCCAGATGTTTCCTAGGGACATGGAATTCACGGATCCTGGTTAAGTTTTATTAATTCGTACTAAGTATTTGGCAACTGCAAAACCATCGGCGCCACTACAAATAAAGTACAAACGGAAATTTAAGGATTAACAAGTTCGTCTAAAGACAAATGTTACATCCAGTTGCGGCAATAAGATACTTTTTCCGGGAATCTGGCCTTAATTTTCCCGAGGAAGTTAAGGGATTTGTACTACGAGAAACCCGATTGCAACTCTCAAGAGAACCAGAATATTGCTGGAGTCCTGAAATGACTGATTCATAATACCCACAAGCCAAATATCTCAGAAACATGAGAAGAGCTCAAAGCCTTGATTGTTGTTCATACCGCAGTAAGAAGCCCTGAGAATTTTTCGGATTGCTGAATAGTGCATCACATATTCCTTATTCTTTTATACCGAGGGGTCGTTTAAGGTCTTGTATATGAGGAATCCCTTTCCCCAGAATCCTGTTTGGAAACCATGATTCTTGTTTTGCCATTAGCAACATGTCATGTAGATATTGTGATGGACGAACCGTGTAAAATAAGTTTCTTAGTTCTCCTTAGCTAGACATCATGTAGATTCTGCATAGGCGGACTGCTCTTACCTATGTTCCAGCTTCTAAACCCTGATTCTTGTTTCACCCACAGCAGATGGCCTGTTGATTTTCAGGACTGCTATAATCCCGATTCATTTTCTTCCTTGGCAAGGGTCTGTGTATTTTCCTGTATATTAGGACTCTCATTAGATGCATCCTGCTTCGAAACTCTGTTTCTGTATAGAAGTTTCCAAGATGCTCTGTAGATTTTTAGGAGTGAGGACTCGTGTAACCCAGATTCCTTACTCTTTTATGGCAAAAGGTCATGTAGTTTCTGTAACTAAGGACGCCACTTTCCAGATTCATGCTGGAAAATACCATGATTCGTGTTTAGCCCATAGCAAGGTGACCTGAAGCTTCTTTGGAATTGAGGAACCGAGTAACGCGGATTCTTTATTCTTACTTAGCAAACCGCAGTGAAGTTTTCTTCATGTGAGGACTCCCATTACCCAGATTTCTCCTTCAAAAACCTGATTCTTGGTTACATCTTAGGAAGACGGCCTGCAGTTCTTGGGATTGAAGACTCATATAAGGAAGATTCCTTATACTTCCTTAGCAATGTGACGTGTAATTTCCTGTATATGATGACCAACTTTACCCAGCTTCCTACTTCTCTCTGCAGAATGCCGAGACAACTCCTGTTGACCGAGAATACCAGTTTTTTGGATATCAAGAGAAAAACGTCCAAAATGTTCTTGGGGAACTGGAATCCAAGATTCCTTGTTCCCCTTCACTAGACCTCCAAAAATGTGGAATATTCCAAACCCAAAACCCCTATTCTTACCTTCCCACCCACAAATTTTCTGTACTTTAAGGTAACCTGAATCGAGGAATTTGTACCAATATACCTTTTGATTCTGGGGAATATGATCATGGACGTAGAACGTCCCAGGAAAAAAAAGTATTTCTAGGGTCAAATACTTGATTACATCTAACAAGAGGACCAGAAAGATGCCAGGGATCTGTAATGACAAATTTAGCATATCCACAGAGCAAGTAGCTCTGAATATGTAGGGTCTCAGTAGTCCATGTTGCTGATTAAACCTTATCAGGAGGCCTTGTATATTACGGAAAATGAGAACTCCTAGAACCGGATTTCCTCTTATTTCTGAGTAAGATGCCCTGATTTTTCCTGTCGATTTGGATTCCAAATTAGTATATCAAAAGTCAGATGACCAGAAGTTTCCTTGGTTCGTGGATTCCATGATTCCTGGTTACCATTGAAAGTATGTAGTAAACATTTGGCACGTGCAAAACCCTTGTCCCTTCTCAAAATAAAAAGAGACACGGAAGGGAAGGATTACAAGGTTCACCTTTAGATCAAAGTTACATCCAAATATGGCAAGAAGATTCTTTTAGTACTGGAATCTTGCCTTCGTTTTTCTGAGGAACAGAAACGACTTGGAATTCACAATACCATCTACACCTTTTAAGAGGACCAGAATGTTGCTGGCATACTGAAGTGACCGATTCATTATATCAGAATGCTAAATTGCTCTAAAACATTGGGGAGCTCGAAGATCTGTTTCTTGTTTGTCCCATAGCACACAACCTGGGAATTTTTTGGATTGAGGGCACGTACCACAATGCTTCTTTATTCGTACTAAATTAGAGGTCATGTAGTGTCCTGTATGTGAGGACTCTCTTTCCCTTGATTCCTGTTTCGAAACCGTGATTCTTGTTTAGCCCTTAGTAAGAAGTCATGTAGATTTTTTGATAGAGGAACCGTGGAAAACAGATTTCTTCTCTTTTATTAGCAAGAGGTCATGTAGTTTCCTGTATATGAGGTTTGCTATTACCCACATTCTTGCCTCGAATCCCTGATTCTTCTTTAGCTGTCAGCAATAAGCCCTGTAGATTTTCAGGACTGAAGGCTCGTATAACACAGATTTCTTATTTTTAACAACAGCCGTGCAATTACCTGTATATGAGTACTCCTGTTCACAGATACGTGAGTCAAAAGCTTGATTCTTGTTTAGATCTCAGGGGGATGCCGTATATTTTTTTGGAGATGGAGAAAACATGTCACCCACATTCCTTATGCTTTCTTAGGAAGAGTCAGTGCATTTGTCTGTATATGAGTATTTCATTTCTCTAGATCATGTTTTAAAAATCCAAATTTGTGTTTAGCCCTTAGCAAGAAACCCTGAAATTTTATTGGGATGGAGGACACATGTAAACCAGATTCCTTATTCTCCTTTAGCAATAGACAGTTCAGTTTCTTGTATATGAGGACTCCCATTATCCAGATTCCTACTCCCAAACCCTGAATGGTGGATATCTCTTATCAAGACGGTATGTAGGTTTTTGGGATGGAAGACTCGTGTAATCAAGATTCCTTATTCTTCCGTAACAACAAGTCGTGTGGTTTGCTGTATATGAGGACTCCCATTTCTGAAATTCCTGCTTCATTCTGAGCAAGACGCCAAGTTGTTTCCTGGTGTCCCAGAATTCCAGTTGCTTGGAAATCAAGAAAAGAATCCCAGAAAGTTCTTTAGGAATTGGAACCCAAGATTCCTGGTCCCTTTTCAAAACACATTAAAAATGTGGCGACATAGAAGCCCATATTGATGATCAAACCTTGTCAAGAGACATAGTAGATTTAGGCGATTGAGAACTCCAAGAACTGTATTCCCTTTCCGTTCTGAGCAAGATGCCCTGAATTTCCCTGTTCATGTGTATTCCAAAGCCCTGTGTACAAAGATGCAGATGCCCAGATGTATCCTAGAGACGTGAAATCCATGGATACTGGTTACATATTAATAATTCGTACTAAATATTTGGCGACTGCAAAACCCTCGGGCCCACTACAAATAAAGTACAAACGGAAATATAAGGATTACCAAGTTCACCTTAAGACCAATGTTACATCCAAATACGGCAATATGATACTATTTTTCCGGGAATCTGGCATTAATTGTCCCGAGGAACTTTACGGATTTGTACTACCAGATACCCGAATAAAACTCTCAAGAGGAACAGAATGTTGCTGGAGTTCTGAAATTATTGATTCATAATACCCACCAACAAAATATCTCTGAAACATGAGACGAGCTCGAAGCCTAGATGATTGTTTATACTGCAGCAAGATGCCCAGAGAATTTTTCCGATTGTGGACAGGTATATCACAGATTCCTTTTTCTTCTTTAGCGAGGGGCGGAGTAATGTCCTGTGTATGAGGACTCCCTTTCCCCAGAATCCTGTTTGGAAACCCTGATTCTTCTTTTGCAATTAGCAATATATCATGTGGATATTGTGACGGAGGTACCATGTAAAATAAGTTTCTTAGTTATCTTTAGCTAGAGATAATGTAGATTCTGCATATGAGGACTGCTATTACCTATGTTCCTGCTTCTTAACCTTGATTCTTGGTTAGCCAACAGCAGATGGCCTGTTGATTTTAAGGTCTGAGGACCGCTATAACCCCAATTCTTTTTCACCATTGGCAAGGGGCTGTGTATTTTCCTGTACATTTGTACTCTCATTAGATACATCCTGTTTTGAAACTCTGAATATTTTAGAACTTTCCAAGATGCTCTGTAGATTATTGGGATTGATGACTCGTGTAACGCAGATTCCTTATTCTTCTTAGCAAAAGGTCATGTAGTTGCCTGTAAATAAGGATTCCATTTTCCAGATTCATGCTAGAAAACACCGTGATTCGTATTTAGCCCATAGCAAGATTACCTTCAGCATTTTTGGGATTGAGGACCCGAGTGACGCATATTCCTTATTCTTACTTAGCAATACGCAGTGAAGTTTCCTTTATGTGAGGACTCCCATTACCCAGATTCCTACTTTAGAAACCTGATTCGTGGTTCCGTCTTAGGAAGACAGCCTGTAGTTTTTGGGATTGAGGACTCATATAAGTAAGATTCCTTATACTTTCTTACCAATATGACGTGTATTTTCCTGTATATGACGAGCTCCATTACCCAGCTTCCTGCTTCACTCTGCAGGATGCCGAGACCGTTCCTGGTGAACAAGAATTCCAGTTTTGTGGATATGAAGAGAATGACGTCCATATTGTTCTTTGGGAACTGGAATCCAAGATTCCTGTTTCCACTTCACAAGACCTCCCCAAAACGTGGAATATTCCAAACACAAAACCCCAATTCCTACCTGCCCGCCCACAAGAATTTTTTGTAGTTTGACGTCACCTGAATCGAGGAATTTTGTACCAATATACCTTTTGATTCTGGGGTATATGATTATGGTCATAGATGGTCCCAGGAAACAAAAGGATTTCTAGAGCCAAATCCTTGGGGATCTGTAATGACAGATTTAGCCTATCCACGGGCAAGTAGCTCTGAATATGTAGGGCCCCAGAAGCCCAGATTGCTGATTAAACATCATTAAGGGGGCCTGTAGATTCTGGAGAATGAGAACTCCTACAGCCGAATTTCCTTTTAATTCTTAGTAAGATGACCTGATTTTTCTTGTCGATTTGGATTCCAAATTCAGTATATCAAAAGACAGATGCTCAGAAATTTACTAGGTTCGGGGATTCCATGATTCCTGGTTACCAATAAAAGTACGTAGTAAACATTTGGCAAGTGCAAAATCCTTGTCCCTTCTCAAAATCACAAGAGACATGGAAGGTGAAGGATTAGAGGGTTCACCTTAAGACCGGAGTTACATCCAATTATGGCAAGAAGATACTTTTTGTCCTGGAATCTCGCCTTAATTGTTCTGAGGAAGCTAACTGACTTGGGGTGCCCAATACCATTTACAAATTTTAAGAGAACCAGAAGGTTGCAGGATTCCTGAAATGACTGATTCATAATATCCTCATGTAAATTGCTCTGAAACATGAGGGGACCTCAAAGATCTGTTTCTTGTTTGTCCCATAGCAAACAACCTGGGAATTTTTTGGATTGAGGGCGTGTACAACAATGATTCTTTATTCATACTTAGTTGGAGGCCATGTAGTGTCCTGTATGTGCTCACACTCTTTCCCTTGATTCCTGTTTCAAAACCCTGATTCTTGTTTAGCCCTTAGTAGGAAGTCATGTAGATTTATTGATATAGGAAGAGTGGAAAACAGATTTCCTCTCGTTTATTAGCATGAAACCCTGTAGTTTCCTGTATGTGAGGATTGCTATTACCCACATTCATGCCTCGAATCCCTGATTCTAGTATAGCCGTCAGCAAGATGCCCTGTAGATTTTCAGACTGAGGATGCGTATAACGCAGATTCCTTCCTTTTAGCATCAGCCGTGCGACTACCTGTATATGAGTACTCCTGTTCATAAATACATGCGTCGAAAATTTGATCCTTGTTTAGGTCTTAGGAAGACGCCGTACATTTTTTTGGAGATTCGGAAATCATGTCACCCACATTCCTTGTACTTTCTTAGGAAAAGTCAGTGCATTAGTCTGTATATGAGCATTTCATTTCCCTAGTTAATTCTTCAAAAACCCAAATTCGTTTTTATCCCTAAGCAAGAAATCCTGAAGTTTTATAGGGATGGAGGACACGTGTCAACCACACTCCTTATTCTCCTTTAGCAATAGACAGTGCAGTTCCCTGTATATGAGGACTCCCATTATCCAGATTCCTACTCCCAAAACCTGAGTGGTGGTTATCTCTTAGAAAGACGATCTGTAGGCGTTTGGGATGGGGGCCTCGTGTAACCAAGATTCCTTATTGTTCCATAGTAACAGGTCGTGTAGTGTTCTGCATATGAGAACTCACATTCCTGAAATTCCTGCTCCTTTCTCAGCAAGAAGTCAAGATATTTCCTGGTGACCTAGTCTTCCAATTGCATGGATATCAAGAGAAATACTCCCATAAGGTTCTTGAGGAATTGGAACCCACGATACCTGGTCCCTCTTCAAAACACACAGTAAAAATTAGGCGACATAGAAGCCCAGATTGCTTATTAAACCTGATCAAGACACTTTGTAGATTTAGGCGATTGAGAACTCCAAGAACCGGATTCCCTTTCCGTTTTCAGCAAGATGCCCTGATTTTCGCTGTCCATGTGGATTCCAAAACATTGTGTACAAAAATGCAGATGACTAGATGTTTCCTAGGGACCAGGAATCCATGGATCCTGTTTAACTTTTATTAATTCGTTCTAAGTATTTGGCATCTGCAAAACCTTCGGCGCCACTACAAATAAAGTACAAACAGAAATTTAAGGATTAACAAGTTCTTCTTGAGACCAATGTTACATCCAGTTGCGGCAATATGATACTTTTTTCCGGGAATCTGGCCTTACTTTTCCCGAGGAAGTTAAGGGTTTTGTACTACCAGAAACCCGATTGCAAATCTCAAGAGAACCAGAATATTGCTGGAGTCCTGAAATGACTGATTCAAAATACCCACAAGCCAAATATCTCAGAAACATGAGAAGAGCTCGAAGCCTTGATTGTTGTTCATACCGCAGTAAGACGCCCTGAGAATTTTTCGGATTGCTGACTAGTGCATCACAGATTCCTTATACTTTTATGCCGAGGGGTCCTTTAAGGTCTTGTATATGAGGAATCCCTTTCCCCAGAATCCTGTTTGGAAACCATGATTCTTGTTTTCCCATTCGCAACATGTCATGCAGGTATTGTGATGGACGAACCGTGTAAAATAGGTTTCTTAGTTCTCCTTAGCTAGACATCATGTAGATTCTGCATAGGCGGACTGCTCTTACCTATGTTCCAGCTTCTAAACCCTGATTCTTGTTTCATCCACAGCAGATGGCCTGTTGATTTTAAGGACTGCTATAACCCCGATTCATTTTCTACCATGGCACGGGGCTGTGTATTTTCCTGTATATTAGGACTCTCATTAGATGCATCCTGCTTCGAAACTCTGTTTCTTTATAGAAGTTTCCAAG
>NW_007260895.1:0-7251 GCF_000164805.1 Carlito syrichta
AACTCATTAAGTCAGTTGGCTATCCAGCTGGTTAGCTAGTTAAAAAGCTAGTTAATTTAGATGCCTAGCCATCTGACCAGCTAGTTATTTCAGCTAGTTAAGTCATCTGGCTGGCTAGTAAATTAGCTATATATGTCAGCTAGTTATGTCAGCTGGGTAGCTAGTTAACTCAGCTGGTTATGGAAGTTGGCTAGCCAGATAGCTAGCTAGGTAGCTAGATGGTAACGACAGATAATTAACACAGCTGACTAGCTAGGAAGCTAGCTGGTTAGTAAGCTAGTTAAGTCAGCTTGCTATCTAGTTAAGTGAGTAATTTACATCAGCTGGCTAGCCAGTTGCCTAGGTGGGAAGTTAGCTAGTTAGGTCAACTGGCTAGCTTGTTAGCTAGCTAATTTATTAACCTAGTAGGTAAGCTCACTACCCCGCTGGTTAGCTAGGTAACTGGGTAGTTAAGTAGGCTGGCAAGCCAGCGGGCTACATAGGTAGCTAGCTAGTTAAGACAGCTGGCTATCAAGCTGGCTAGCTAGGTAGCTAGGTAGTTATGTCAGCCTGCTAGCCAGCTGGCTAGCAAGTTAAGTAACTAGTTAAGTCAGCTGCCTAGACACCTGGCTAGCTAGGTCACTAGATTAAGTCAGCTGTCTAGCCAGCTGGCTAGCTAGTTGAGTCACCTTGTTAAGTCAGCTGCCTAAACAGCTGGCTAGCAAGGTAGCTTGCTACTTAAATCAACTGGCTAGACAGCTGGCTAGCTAATTAATTCACCTAGTTAAGTCAGCTGGCTAGCCAGCTGGCTAGCTATATAGCAAGTTATTTAATTCAGCTGACTAGCAATCAGGCCAGCTATTTAAGTCAGCTAGTTTAGTCAGCTGGCTAGCCATCTGACTAGCTAGGTAGTGAGCCAGTTAAGTCATTTGGCTAGACAGCTGGTTAGCTAATTATGTCACCTTGTTGTCAGCTGGTAGCCAGTTAGCTAGCAAGGAAGAGATCTAGTTAAGTCAGATGGCTAGCCAGCTGGCTAATTAATTATATCAGCTTGTGGAGTCAGCTGGCTAGCCAGGTGGCTAACTGGATAAGTTAACTAATTAAGTCAGCTGGCTATCCAGTCGCTAGCTAGGTAGAAAGCTAGTTAAGTCAGTGCCTATCCAGCTGTCTACTAATTAAGTCAGCTACTTATTTCAGCTTGCTTCACATCTGGCTAGCTAGGTAGCTAGCTAGTTAAGTCAGCTGGCTACCCTGCTGGCTAGCTGATTAATCAGCTAGTTAAGTGCCGGTCAGACAGCTGGCTATCTAGGTAGCTAGCTAATTAAGTCAACTATGTAAGTCAGGTGGCAAGCTAGGTAGCTAGTTAGTTAAGTTAGCTATAAGTCAACTTGCTAGCTAGTTAAGTCAGCTAGTTAGGTCAACTGGCTAGCCAGATGCCTATCAGGCTATCTGATTGGTAGCTGGTTAGGTAGATAGGTAGTTAAATCAGCTGGCAAGCCAGCGGGCTATGTAGTTAGGTAGCTAGTTAAGTCAGCTGGCTAGCCATCAGCCTATCTAGTTATGTCAGCTAGTTAAGTCAGCTGGGTATTCAGATGACAAGGTAGGTAGATAGCTTGCTAAGTGTGCTGCCTAGCCATCTGGTTACTTAGTTAAGTCAGCTAGTTTAGTTATCTGGCAAGGTTGCTAGATAGCTGGGTCATTAATTCAGCTGGGTTGCCAGCTGACCAGTAGTTAATTCAGCTAGTTTAATCAGATGGCTAACCAGTTGAGTAGCTAGTTAAGTCAGCACATTAAGACAGTTGTCTAGTCAGCTTGCTAGCTAGTTAGTTCATATGGGCTGCCAGTTGGCTTGCTAGATATTTCAGCTAGTTAAGTCAGCTGGCTAGTTAGGAAGCTAGCCAGTTAAGTCAGTTAGATATGTCAGTTATCTAGCTAGTTAAGTCAACTAGTTAAGTCAGCTAGCTATATGATAGCTAGCTAGATAGCTAGCTAGTTACAACAGCTAGTTAATTCAGCTGGCTAGCTAGGTAGCTAGCTAGTTAAGTCAGTTGGTTAAGTCAGCTTTCTAGCTAGTTAATTGAGTTAGTTAAGAAAGCTGGCTAGCCAGTTGGCTAGCTAGTTAAGTGAACTAGTTAAGTCAGCTGGCTGGCACACAGGTTAGCTAGGTAGTTAAGTCAGCTGGCAAGCCAGCAGTCTATGTAGTTAGGTAGCTAGTTAAGTCATCTGGCTAGCCATCAGGCGTCTAGTTATGGCAGGTAGTTTAGTCAGCTGGCTTTCCAGTTTTCTAGCTAGGTAGCTAGCTAGTTAAGTATGCTGGCTATCCACCTGGATACTTCGTTAAATCAGCTAGTTAATTCAGCTGGCTAGCCTGCTAGCTAGCTAAGTAGCCAGGCACTTAAATCAGCTGGCTAGCCAGCTGGCTAGCTAGTTAATTCAGCTAATTAAGTCAGCTGGCAAGCCAGCATACTAGTAAGGTAGCTAGCTAGTTATGTCAGCTGTCTAACCAACTGGCTAGATAGTTAAGTGACCAAGTTAAGTCAGATGACTACCCCGCTGGCTATCTAGGTAGCTTGCTATTTATGTCAACTGGCTAGACAAATGGCTAGTTAGATAAGTCACCTAGAAATTCAACTGAATAGCCAGCTGGCTAGCTATGTAGCAAGCTAGTTAGTTCAACTGGCAAGAAAACAGGCCATCTAGTTAAGTCAGCTGGTTAAGTCAGCTGCTTAGCCAAATGGCTAGCTAGGTCACTGGCAGGGTAAGCCAGCTGGTCAGCAGGCTGGTCTGGTAGGAGGCCAGCTAGTTAAGCCAGCTGGCTAGCTGTTTGACCAGAAGAGTGGCTGGCTAGTTAAGCCGTCTGTCTATCCCACTGTCCAGCCAGGCGGCTGGCTACTTAAGCTGGATGGCTAGCCAGCTTGCCAGTCTGCTAGCTAGCAAGCTGGCTGCCTAGGCAGCTAGCCAGCCAGGTAGCTAGCTACTTAATCTATTTGTCCAGCTGTCTAGCCAACAAGGTAGCTAGCTAGGTAAGTCAACTGTCTAGCCAGGTAGCCAGCCAACTAGCTAGTCAGCTAGTTAAAACAGGAAGCTAGCCAGCTAGTAGTTAAGTCAGCTAGCAAGTCAGATAAATATTCAGGTAGCTTATTAAGTCAGCTAGCTACTCAGGTTCCTAGTCAGTTTGCTAGTTAAGTCTGCTAGCTAGTCAGCTAGCTAGTCAGCTTGATAGTTAAGTCAGCTAGCCAACTAACTAGCCAGTTACCTGGCTAGTTAAGTCAGCTAGCTACACAGCTAGACAGCTTGTTTGCAGGCTAGCTATGTGAGCTAGATAGCCATCTAGCTGGTCAGCTAGCTAATTATGTCAGCTAGCAAATCATTTAGTCACTTAGCTAACTAGTTGGCTAGAAACTCAGCTAGCTTGTCCGCTATCAAGTGTGCTCCCTCACTTTCCATCAGGTTAGCTAACTAGTAGCCTTGCTCGCATGCAAACCGATCATAAAACTAGTTGACTCACTCGCCAGCCAAGAGGTCAATTAACTTGTTGGCTCTCTCGAAAGCCAAAAGGTAAGCCAAATAGTAGTTTGCTCACCAGCCGACTAGTTAAGTCAGCTCACCATCAGCTCACTCGCTGGCCGACTAGTTATGGCAGATCACGTGTAGGCTCATTAGCCAGCCGTCTAGGTAATTCAGCTGATCAGTCAGATCACTCTCCAGCTGACTAGTTAAGTCGGGTCACCTGTCGGCTCACTCTCTGGCGGAATAGTTAAGTCAGCTAAACTGTCGGTCTACTAGCTGGTCCACTAATTAAGTAAGCTAACCAATAGGCCGACTAGTGGGACAACTAGTCAGCCAACAATTTAGGTAAGCTACTTAGTTGGAAGACTAGTTAGATCAGCTAAGTAGTCGGCCAACAAGTGGGAAAACTAACTAGATCACCAAACTAGCCAGCCAACTACTTAACAGAGCTAAGAAGGGGGCCAACTCGACAGTCAACTAGTCAACACAGTTAAATAGTCGGCTGACTAGTTGGCCAGCTTGTTAACCCAGCTAACAAGTCAGACGAATAGTCAGACAACATGTTAAACCAGCTAACTAATCAGCCGACTCATCAGTCTACAAGTTGTCACCTAGCTAACTCGTTAACCAACCAGCTGTCAGCTATTTAAAGCATTTACCAACTAGTTAAAACAGTTATATAGCTCATTAACCAACAAGTTAAGTCAGCTAGCTGTCTGATTAGCCAACTCGTTAGTCAGCTAGCTAAGTGACTGGCTAACTAGCTAGCTAACTATGTCACCTAGCTAAGTCAGATAGCTCACTATTTAGCTAACTAGCTAACTATTTAATTCAGATACTTAAACTTCTACTTAACTAGTTAGCTAATTAGTTACGTCAACTGGTTATTCAATCAGTTAATTAGCTAACTATTTAATTCAGGCAGATAAGTCAGCTAGCTAAAAATAGTTGTCATCTAGTTAATTCAACTAACTAAGTAGTTAAGTCAGCTAGCTAAGTCAGCTAGTTAAGTGAGCTTCTAATTTAGTCAGATGGTTAAGACAGCTCGCTAGCTATTTAACTATAATGTTAAGTCAGCAGGTTGAGTCAGGTTGTTAGCTAGTTAACTAACGGGATAATTCAGCAGGTTGAGACAGCTAGTTAGCAAGTTAGCAAATGTGTTGACAGCTACTTGATTAGGCTAGCTAGCTATTTAACTAACGAGTAAAGATAGCTGGATGGTCAGCTAGATAGCTAGATATCTAACGAGTTAAGTCAGCTGGTTGAGTCAGCTAGCCAGCTAATTAGCTAATAATACAAGTCACATGATTAAGTCACCTAACTAGCACGTTAGATAACAATTAAGCTAACTAGATATCTAGGTGGTTAATTCAGCTAGCTAGAAGGCAGCTAACTATTTAAGACAATTGTTAGCTAGGCAGCTAGCTAGTTAGCTAACTATTTAAGTCAGCTGGCTAACTAGTTAGCTAGCTAGTTAGCTATCTATTTAAGTAAGCTGGCGAGCTAGGTAGCTACTAGTTAAGTCAGCTACTTATCAGTTGGCTAGCCAGCTGGCTAGCTAGGTAGGAAGCAGTCAAATCAGTTTGCTAGCCAACTGGAAAGCTGGGTAATTCAGCTAGTTAAGATAGCTTGCTAGTCAACTGGCTAGGTAGGTAGCTAGCTAGTTAAGTCAGCTAGATAGCTACCTGGCTAGCTAGTGATGTAGTCGAGATGTCAGCTGGCTAGCCAACTGCCTAGCTGGTTAAGTTAGCTAGTTTAGTCAGCTGTCTTGCCAGTTGGCTAGATAGGTAGCTAGTTAGATAAGTCAGCTTGATAGCCAGCAGGATAGTTGTTCAAGTCAGCTAGTTAAGTCAGCTGGCTAGCCTTCTGGCTATGTTCATAGCTAGCAAGTTAAGTTAGGTGGCTAGCCAGCTGGCTAGCTTAAGTCAGTTAGGTAAGTCATCTGGCTAACCAGCTGGCTAGATAGGTAGCCAGCTAGTTAAGCCAGTTGGCTAGCCAGTTGACTAGCTGGTTAACTCAGTTAGTTATGTCAACTGACAACCAACTGGCTAGCCAGTTAAGTCAGCAAAATGTCAGCTGGCAACCAAATGACTAGCAAGTTAAGTCAGCTAGTTGTCACCTGGCAACTGACTGGCTAGCTAGTTAAGTCAGCACATTAAGTCAGTTGGATATCCGGCTGGTTAGCTAGTAAAAAAAACTAGTTATGCCAGATGACTAGCCATCTGCCTAGCTAGTTATTTTAGCTCGTTAATTCAACTGGCTAGCTAGGAAGCAAGCTATATAAGTAAGCTAGATATGGCAGCAAGGTAGCTAGTTATGTCAGCTAGTTTATTCAGCTGACTAGCCAGATAGCTAGTTAGGTAGGTAGCTAGTTCAGTCAGGTGGCTAACCAGCTGACTAGCTGTTTAAGTCAGCTAGTTAATTCAGCTGTCCAGACAGCTGGCATGCTAGTTAAGTCAGCTAGTTAAGTCAACTGGCTAGCTAGTTAAGTCAGTTAAATCAGCTGGCAAATCAGCTGCCTAGCAGGGTAGGTAGCTAGTTAAGTCAGCTGGCTAGCTAGCTGGCTAGCAAGTTAAATCACCTAGTTAAGTCAGCTCGCTGGCCAGCAGTTTAGCTAGATAGTGAGGTAGTTAAGTCAGCTGGCAGGCCAGCAGAAAATGTAGGTAGGTAGCTAGTTAAGTCAGCTGGATAGCCATCAGTCTATCTTGTTTTGTCAGCTAGTTAAGTCAACTGGCTCTATAACTGTCTAGCTAGGTAGCTAGCTAGTTAAGTCTGCTGGCTAGCCAGCTAGCTACTTCCTTAAATCAGCTAGTTAATTTAGCTGCCTAGGCTACTGGCTTGCTAGTTAGCTAGATAATAAAATCACCTGGCTAGACAGCTGGCCAGCTAGTTGACTCAGCTAATTTAGTCAGCTGGCTAATCATCCGGCTAGTTAGTTAATTCAGCTCGTTAAATCAGTTGTTTAGCCATCTGTCTATCTAGTTAAATAGCTTGTTACAATGCATGTGTAGCCATCTGGCTCGCTAGTTTTTTCAGCTTGCTAATTCAGCTGGGTAGCTAGGCAGCTAACTAGTTAAGTCTGCTTGATATGTCAGCTAGCTAGCTAGTTATGTCAGCTAGTTAAGTCAGCAGATATATGATAGCTAGCTTGTAGCTAGCAAGTTGAATCAGCTAGTTAAGTCAACTGACTTTCTAGGTAGCTAGCTAGTTAAGTCAGCTGGGTAGCTAGTTAAGTCTTTTAATTAAGTCAACTGGAGAACCAGCTGTCAAGCAGGATAGCTAGCTTTAAGGCAGGTGGCTAGCCTGCTTGCTAGCTAGTCAAGTCACCTACTTAACTCAGCTCGCAGGCCAGCAGGATAGCTAGGTAGTTAGGTAGTTAAGACAACTGGCAAGCCAGCAAGCAAAGTAGGTAGGTAGCTAATTAAGTCAGGTGGCTAGACATCTGGCGTCTAGTTATGTGAACTAGTTAAGTTGGCTAGCTGTCTAGCTGTCTATCTAGGCAGCTAGCTAGTTAAGTCTGCTGGTTAGCCAGCTATATACTTCGTGAAGTCAGCTAGATATGTCAGCTGGCTAGCCTGCTGGCTAGCTACATAGCTAGGCAATTAAGTCATCTGGCTATCCAGCTGACTAGCTAGGTAGTTAGCTTGTTATGTCAGTTGTCTAGTCAGCTTGCTAGCTAGTTAAGTCACCTAGTTAAGTCAGCTGACTAACCCAGTTGTCTAGCTAAGGTAGCTTGCTAGTTAAGTCAGCTAGATACTCGAC
>NW_007260896.1:0-11865 GCF_000164805.1 Carlito syrichta
GTCAGCTAGTTAGTCAGCTAGACCATTAAGTCAACTAGCCAGATAGCTAACCAGTTACCTAGTTAGTTAAGTCACCTTGCTATACAGCTAGATAGCTTGTTTGCTAGCTAGTTATGTCAGTTAGATAGTCAGCTAGCTAGTCAGTTAGCTAGTTAAGCCAGCTAACATATCAGCTAGTTACTTAGCTAACGAGTTGACTAGCAACTCAGCTAGGTGTCAGTTAACTAGTGATCTCCCTCACTTTCCATCATTTTAGCTAACTAGTAGGTTTGCTCACCTGCCAACCAGTCAGCAAACTAGTAGTCTCACTCTCCAGCTAACTGGTCAACTAATTTGTCAGCCCACTCGAAGGCCAACAGGTCAGCTATCTAATCACTTGCTCACCAGTTGACATGTTAAGTCAGCTCACTGACCAGCTCACACCCCAGCCAGCTTGTTATGTCAGAGCATGCATAGGATGACTCACTGACCGACTAGTTAATTCAGCTGACCAGTCGGCTCGCTCACCGGCTGATTAGTTAAGTCAGCTCACCTGTTGTCTCACTAGTCAGTTGACTCATATGGCGGCTAACCAGTAGGCCTAGTAGCTGAACCACTAGTTAAATCAGCTAACCAATTGACCAACTAGTGGACCAACTTGTCAGCTGACAATTTAGGTCAGCTAATTAGTCAGTCAACTAGTCAGCCTACTAGTTAGGCCAGCAAACTAGCCAGCCAACTACTGAACTGAGCTAACTAGAGGGTCAACTCGTCAGTCAACTAGTTAATCCAGCTAAATACACGGCCGAGTAGTCAGCCAGCTTGTTAAACCAGCTAACAAGTCTGTCAAGTAGTCAGCCAACGTGTTAAACCAGCTAACTAGTCAGCCGACTTGTCAGCCAACAGGTTGTCACCTTGTTAACTCGTTAATAAACTAGTTAAGTCAGCTATGTAACTTGATTACCAACTAATTAAAATGGTTATATAACTTATTAACCATCTCGTTAATTCACCTAGCTGTCTCATTAGCCAACTAGTTGTCAGCTAGCTAAGTCAGCTAGCTAGATAGCTAGCTAGTTAAGTCAGCTAAGTGAGATAGCTCACTAGTTAGGTAACTATTAAAGTCAGCTACTTAAGTCTTCTCCCTAAATAGTTAACTAATTAGTTAAGTCAGCTGGTTATTCAGCTAATTAAATAGTTATCTAACTATTTAATTCAGTTAGTTAAGTCAGCTAGCTAACGAGTTAAGTCAGCCAGTTAAGTCAGCTAGCTAATTAGATATGTCAGCTAGCTAAGTCAGATAGTTAAGTAAGCCTCTAATATAGTCAGCTGGTTAAGACCGCTAGCTAGCTAGTTAGCTAAAGGTTTAAGTCAGCAGGTTGAGTCAGGATGTTAGTTAGTTAACTAATGGGTTAATACAGCAGGTTGAGTCAGCTAGCTAGCTACTTAGCAAATGGGTTGAGTCAGCTGGTTGAGTATGCTGGATAGCTAGTTTACTAACGAGTTCAGTTGGTTGAGTCAGCTAGCCATATCTTTAGCTAATGATATGTCAGATGATTAAGTCACCTAGCTAGCACGTTAGATGATGATTAAGCTAACTAGTTACCTTGCTGCTTATGTTAGCTAGCTATCAAGGCAGCAATCTATTTTAAGTCAGCATGTTAACTAGGTAGTTAACTAGTTAGATAACTATTTAAGTCAGCTGGCTAACTAGGTAGCTAGCTAGTTAGCTAACTATTTAAGTCAACTGACTTGCTAGGTAGCTACTAGTTAAGTCAACTACTTTAGTCAGCTGGCTAGCCAGTTGGCTACCTAGGTAGTGAGCTAGTTAAGTCAGTTGGTTAGCCAGCTGGATAGCTGGATAATTCAGCTAGTTCAGATAGCTGGCTATCCAACTGGCTAGGTAGGTAGCTAGCTAGTTAAGTCAGCTAGATAGCTACATGGCTAGCTAGTGATGTCAGCACATTAAGTCAGCAAGCTAGCCAACTGGCTAGCTGGTTAAGTCAGCTAGTTTAGTCAGCTGTCTAGCCAGATGCCTAGGTAGGTATCTAGCTAGATAAATCAGCTTGCTGGACAGCAGGATAGTTGTTCAAGTCAGCTAGTTAAGTCAGCTGGCTAGCCTGCTGGCTACGTTGATATCTAGCAGGTTAAGTGAGGTGGCTAGCCAGCTTCCTAGCTTAAGTCAGCTAGATAAGTCAACTGGCTAGCCAGCTGGCTAGAAAGGTAGCTAGCTAGTTAAGTCAGCTGGCTAGCCAGATGACTAGCTGGTTAAGACAGCCAGTTAAGTCAGCTGGCAACCAGCTGGCTAGCAAGTTAAGACAGCTAGTTAAGTCAGCTGGCAACCAGTTGGTTAGCTAGTTGTCAGCTAATTAAGTCTGTTGGCTATCCAACTTGTTAGCTAGTTAAAAAGCTAGTTGAATCAGATGGCTAGCCATCTGGCTAGCTAGGTTTTAGCTGTTTAAGTCAGCTGGCCAGCTTGGAAGATAGCTATATAAGTCAGCTAGTTATGGCCGTTAGGTAACCAGCTAATGCAGCTAGTTAAATCAGCTGGCTAGCTGGATAGCTGTGTAGGTAGCTAGCTAGTTTAGTCAGCTAGCTAGCCAGCTGGCTAGCTGGTTAACTCAGCTAGTTAATTCAGCTGGCCAGCCAGGTGGCTAGCTAGTTAATTCAGCTAGTTAAGATAACTGGCTAGCTAGTTAAGTCAGTTAGTTAAGTCAGTTGGCTAACCAACTGCCTAGCGGGGTAGCTAGCTAGTTAGTTCTGCTGGCTAGCAAGCTGGCTAGCAAGTTAAGTCACCCAATTAAGTCAGCTCGCTTGCCAGCAGTTTAGATAGGTAGTGAGGTAGTCAAGTCAGCTGGCAAGCAAGCGGGAAATGTAGGTAGGGTTGCTAGTTAAATCAGCTGGTTAGCCATAAGGCTATCTAGTTTTGTCAGCTAGTTAAGTCAGGTGGCTATACAGCAGTCTAGCTAGTTAATTAGCTAGTTTAGTCTGCCAGCTAGCCAGGTAGCTACTTTGTTAAGGCAGCTAGTCAAATCAGCTGGCTAGGCTACTGGCTACCTAGGTAATTAGGCAGTTAAGTCAGCTGGTTATCTAGTTAAGTCAGCTCATTATGTCAGTTCTCTAATCAGCTGGCTAGCTAGTTAAAAAGCTTGTTACATCTAATGGTTAGCCATCTGGCTTGCTAGTGATTTCGGCTAGTTAATTCACCTGGGTAGCTAGGTAGGTAGCTAGTTAAGTCAGCTTGATATGTCAGCTAGCTAGATAGTTAAGTCGGCTAGTTAAGACAGTTAGCTATATGATAGCTAGTTAGGTAGCTAGCTAGTTGAGTCAGCTAGTTAAGTCAGCTGGCTAGCTAGGTAGCTAGCTAATTAAGTCAATTATTTAAGTCAGCTGTCTAGCTAGTTAAGTCAGTTGGTTAAGTGAGCTGGAGACCCAGCTGCCAAGCAGGATAGCTAGCTTTAAGTCAGCTTCCTAGCCAGCTGGCTAGCTAGTTATGTCACCTACTTAACTCAGCTCAATGGCCAGCAGGATAGCTAGGTAATTAGGTATTTAAGACAGCTGGCAAGCCAGCGAGCTAAATGACAGGTAGCTAGTTAAGTCAGCTGGCTAGCCATTCAGCGTCTAGTTAGGTCACCTAGTTAAGTCTGCTAGCAATCCACCTGTCTATCTTGGTAGCTAGCTAGTTAAGTCTGCTGGCTAGCCAGCTATCAACTTCGTGAAGTCAGCTAGTTAAGTCAGCTTGCTAACCTGCTGGATAGCTACGTAGCTGGCAATTAAGTCATCTGTATAGTCAGTTGGCTAGCTAGGAAGCTAGCTAGTTATATCAGCTGTCTAATCAGCTGGCAAGCTAGTTAATTTACCTAGTTAAGTAAGCTGAGTAGCCAGCTGGCTACCAAGGTAGATTCCTAGTTAAGTCAGGTAGATAGAAAGCTATCTAGCTAGATAAGTCACCTAGTTAATTCAGCTGGATAGCCAGCTGCCTAGCTATGTAGCAAGCTAGTTAATTCAACTGGCTAGAAAGAACGGCAACTAGTTAAGACAGCTAGTTAAGTTAGCTGGCTAGCCAGCTCTCTAGCTAGGTAGTGACATAGTTTAGTCAGTTGCCTACCCAGCTGGCTAGCTAATTAAACCTGAGAGTTAAGTCAGCTTGTTATCCAGGTGGCTAGGGAGGTAGAGAGCTAGTTAAGTCAGCTGGCTTGCCAGCTTGCTTGGTAGGTAGCTCGCTAGTTATGTCATCTGCCTAGCCAGCTGGCTATCAAGTTATGTCACCTAGTTAAGTCAGCTGACTAGCCAACTGGCTAGCTAGGTAGCCTGCTTTAAGTCAACTGTCTAGACAAATGGCTAGCTAGATAAATCACCTAATTCATTCAGCTGGATAACTATGTAGCAAGTTGGGTAATTCAACTGGCTAGAAAGCAGGCCAGCTAGTTAAGATAACTAGTTAAGTCAGCTGGCTAGTTAGGGTCCTAGTTAAGTTAGTTGGCTAACTAGCTGGCTAGCTAATTAATCTGCTAGATAAATCACCTGACTATCCAGGTCACTAGAGAACTAGAGCGATAGTTATGTCATCTGGTTAGCCAGCTGAATAACCAGTTAATTCAGCTAGTTTTATCACCTGGCTAGCAAGCTGCCTAGCTCGTTATTCAACTAGTTAAGTCATGTGGCTAACCAGCTGGATAGGTAGTTAAGTCACCTCGTTAAATCAGTTGGCTAGCCATCTCCCTAGCTAGTTAAAAAGCTAGTTAATTCAGATGGCTAGACAGCTGGTTAGCTAGTTATTGCAGCTAGTTAAGTCAGCTGGCTAACTAGGTAGCTAGCTAGTAAACTCAGCTAGTTATGTCAGCTAGTTAGCTTGTTAAGTCAGCTAGTTAAGTCGGCTTTCTACCTAGATATCTAGCTAGGTAGCTAGCTAGTTATTTCAGCTAGTAAATTCAGCTTCCTAGGGAGATAGCTAGCTAGTTAAGTCAGCTAGTTAAGTCAGTTGGCTAGCTAATTAAGTCAGCTAGTTAAGTCACCTGGCTAGCCTGCTGCTTAGCTGGGTAGCTAGCTAGTTAATTCAGCTGGCTAGCCAGCTGGCTAGCTAGTTAAGTCACCTAGTCAACTCAGCTCGCTATCCAACTGGTTAGCTAGGTAGCTAGGTAGTTAAATTAGCTGGTAAATCAGCGGGATATGTAGGTAGCTATCTCATTAATTCAGTTGGTTATCCACCTGGCTAGCTAGAGGTGTCAGCTAGTTAAGTCAGGCTAGGCTGGCTAACTATTTATGCCAGCTAGTTGAGTCAGCTGGCTAGCCAGCTGGCTAGTTGGTAAAGTCAGCTAGTTAATTCAAGTGGCTAGCCAAATTGCTAGATAGGTAGCTCGCTAGTAAAGTCAGCTGGCTAGCCAGCAGGCTAGCTGGTTAAGTCAGCTACTTAAGTGAGCTGGATAGCCACCTGGCTAAGTAGGTAGCTAGCTAATTAAGTCAGCTGGCTAGCCAGTAGGCTAGCGAGCTAAGTCAGCGAGTTAAGTGAGCTGGCTAGCCAGCTAGCTAGCTAAGTGGCTAGCTCATAAAGCCAGTTGGCTAGCTGGATGGCTAGCTAGTTAAGTCAGTGAGTTAAGTGAGCTGGCTCACCAGCTGGCTAGCTAAGGGGCTAGCTTGTAAAGCCAGTTGGCTAGCTGGATGGCTACCTAGTTAAGTGAGCTAGTTAAGTCAGCTGGTTAGACGGCTGACTAACTAGGTGTTTGGCAAGTTAAGCTGACTTGTTAGCAGACTGTTCAGGTAGGTGGCCAGCTAGTTAAGCCGGCTGGCTAGTTGGATGACAAGCAGGGTGGCTGGCTCATTAAGTCGACTGGCTATCCCACTGTCCAGCCAGCCTGCTGGGTATTTAAGCTGGCTGGCTAGCCAGGTGGCCAGCCCACTAGCTAGCTAGCTGACTGCCTAGCCAGCCAGGTAGCTAGCTAGTTAAGACAGCTGGCTAGCTATTTAGCCAACAAGGTAGCTAGCTAGTTAAGTCAGCTGGCTAGCCAGCAAGCCAACCAACTAGCTAGTCATCTTGTTAAGTCAGCTAGTTAGCCAGATAGCTAGTTAAGTCAGTTAGCAAGTCAGCTAATTATTCAGGTACCTAGTTAAGTCAGCTAGCTAGTCAGGTTGCTAGTCGGCTAGCTAGTTACATCAGCTAGCTAGTCAGCTAACTAATCAGCTAGATAGTTAAGTCACTTAGCCTACTAACTGGCCAGTTAAGTCAGCAACCTAGAGAGCTAGATAGCTTGTTTGCTAGATAGTAATGTCAGCTAGATAGACAGCTAGTTAGTCAGCTACTTAGTTAAATCAGCTAGCAAATAAGCTAGTTACTTAGCTTACTATTCGGTTAGCAACTCAGCCAGCTGGTGAGCTAACTAGTGAGCTCCCTCACTTTCCATCAGGTCAGCTAACTAGTAGGCACGCTTGCCTGCCAACCGGTTAGCAAACTAGTTGGCTCCCATGCCAGCCAACAGGTCAACTAACTGGTCATCTTGGTCACAGGCCCACATGTCAGCTAACTAGTTGACTTGCTCGCCATCCAACTAGTTATATCAGCTCACCGGTTGGCTCACTGACCGGCCAACTAGTTATGGCAGCACATACATCGATTCACTTGCCAGCAGACTTCTTAATTGAGCTGACCATTCAGCTCACTCACCATCCAACTAGTTAAGTCAGCTCACCTGTCGCCTCACTCTCAGGCTAACTAGTTAAGTCAGCTAACCTGTAGGCATACTAGCCAATTAACAAGTTAAGTCAGCTAACCAATCGGCTGACTAGTGGTCCAATTTGTCAGCCGACATATTAAGTCAGCTAAATAATCGGCCGACTAGTTAGGTCTGCTAACTAGACACCATCTACTTAACCGAGCTAACTATGGGGTCAACTTGTCAGCCAACTACTTAACCAAGCTGAATAGTTGGCCGATTAATCGGCCAACTTGTTAAGCCAGCTAACAAGTCAGTCGAGTAGTCAGCCAATGTGTTAAATGAGCAAATTAGTCGGCCAACTCATCAACCAACAAGTTAAGTCACCTAGCTAACTCGTTAACCAGCTAGTCATTTCAGCTATTTAACTCTTTTACCAACTAGTTAAAACAGTTATGTAACTCATTAACAAATTTGTTAATTCGGATAGCTTTCTCACTAGCCAACTAGTTAAGTCAGCTAGCTAAGTGAGCTAGCTAACTAGCTAGCTACCTAAGTCAGATACCTAAGTCACCTAGCTCACTAGTTAGCTAATTATTTAAGTCAGCTACTTAAGTGTGCTACCTAACTAGTTAGCTAATTAGTTAAGTCAGCTGGTTATTCAGCTACTTAAATATTTAGCTAACTATTTAATTCAGGTAGTGAAGTCAGCTAGCTAACTAGTTAAGTCACCTAGTTAAGTCAGCTAGCTAAGTAGTCAAGTCAGCTAGCTAAGTCAGCTTCTAATTTAATCAGCTGGTTAAGAGAACTAGCTAGCTAGTTAGCTAAAGGTTTAAGTCAGCAGGTTGAATCAATTAGCTAGTTAACTAATGGGGTAAGTCATCTTGTTGAGTCAGTTGCTAGCTAGTTAGCAAACGGGTTGAGTCAGCTGGTTGAGTAGGCAAGCTAGCTAGTTAGCTAACGAGTTAAGTCAGCTGTATGGTAAGCTAGCTAGCTAGATAGTTAACGAGTTAAGTGAGCTGGATGAGTCAGCTAACCAGCTCATTAGGTAACGAGATGAGTCAGATGATTAAGTCACCTACCTAGCACATTAGATAATGATTAAGCTAGTTATCTAACTGGTTAAGTCAGCTAGCTAGCAAAGCAGTTTACTATTTAAGTCAGCTTGTTAGCTAGGTAGCTAGCTAGTTAGCTAACTATTTAAGTCAGCTGGCTAACTAGGTAGCTAGCTTGTTAGCTAAATATTTAAGTCAGCTGGCTAGCTAGGTAGCTGCTAGTTAAGTCAGCTGGCTAGTCACCTGGCTACTTAAGTAGTGAACTAGTTAAGTCAGTTGGCTAGCCAGCTGGCTAGCAAGTTAATTCAGCTAGTTAAGAAAACTGGCTAGTCAACTGGCTATTTAGGTAGCTAGCTAGTTAAGTCAGCTAGATAGCTCTCTGGCTAGCTAGTGATGTCAGCGAGTTAAGTCAGCTGGCTAGCCAACTGGCTAGCTGGTTAAGTCAGCTAATTTAGTCAACTGTCCAGCCAGCTGGTTAAATACGTATCTAGCTATATAAGTCAGCTTGCTAGCTAGCAGGATAGTTGTTCAAGTCAACTAGTTAAGTCAGCTGGCTAGCCAGATGGCTAGATAGGTAGCCAGCTAGTTAAGTCAACTTGCTAGCCAGCTGACTAACTGGTTAAGTCAGCTAGTTTAGTCAGTTGGTAACCAGCTGGCTAGCAAGTTAAGTCAGCTAGTTAAGTCAGCTGGCAACCAGCTGGCTAGCTAGTTAAGTCAGCTCATTAAGACTTTTGGCTATCCAGCTGGTTAGCCAGTTAAAAAGCTAGTTAAGTCCAATAGCTAGCTATCTGCTAGATAGTTATTTCAGCTAGTTAAGTCAGCTGGCTAGCTAGGAAGCTAGCTATATTAGTCAGGTAGTTATGGCACTTAGGTAGCAAGTTAAGTCAGCTAGTTAAGTCAGCAGGCTAGCTAGATATCTAGCTAGTTATGCCAGCTAAATAAGCCAGGTGGCTAGTTGGTAGCTAGCTGCTTACATCAGCTAGTTATGTCAGCCTGCTAGCTAGTTAAGTCAGCAAGTTGAGTCAGCTGTATAGCAAGCTGCATAGCTGGGTAGCTACCTAGTTAAGTCAGCTGGATAGCCAGTTAGATAACTAGTTAAGTAACATAGTTAAATCAACTCATTAGCCAGTTGGTTACCTAGGTACCTAGGAAGTTAAGTGAGCTGGCAAGCCATCGGGATACATAGATAGCTAGCTAGTTAAGTCAACTGGCTATCCAGCTGGCTAGCTAGGTACCTAGGCAGTTAAGTCAGCCGGGTAGCCAGCAGGCTACCTAGTTAAGTCAGCTGACTAGACAGTTGGCTAGATAGGTAGCTAGATAGTTGTCAGCTGTCGAGCCTTCTGGCTAGGTACTTAAGTCACCTAGTTAAGTCAGCTTGCTAGCCAGCTGGCTAGGTATATAGCTTCCTAATTAAGTTAGGTGGCTACACAACTGGCTAGTTAGTTAAATCACCTAGTTTAGTCAGCTGGCTAGCCAGCTGGCTAGCTATATTGCAAGCAAGTTAATTCAGCTGCCTAGCAAGCAGACCAGCTATTTAAGTCAGCTAATTAAGTCAGTTGGCTAGCCATTTGGCTAGCTTGGTAGCGAGCTACTTAAGTCAGTTGGCTAGCCAGCTGGCAAGCTAATTAATTCAACTAGGTAAGTCAACTGGCTAGCCAGCTAGCTAGCTAGGTAGAGAGCTAGTTAAGTCAGTTGGCTAGCCACCTTGCTAACTAGTTAATTCAGCCAGTTTAGTCAGCTGGCTAGCAGGTTAAGTCAACTAGTTATGTCAGCTGGCTAGCCAGCTGCCTAACTAGGTAGCAAGCTGGTTAAGTCAGTTGCCTATCCAGCTGGCTAGTTATTTACGTCAGCTATTTAATTCAGCTGGCTTCCCAACTGGCTAGCTAGGTTGCTAACTAGTAAAGTCAGCTGGTTAACTAACTGGCTAACTGTCTAAGTCATCTAGTTAATTCAGCTGGCCAGGCAGCTGGCTTACTAGTTAAGTCAGCTAGTTAAGTCAGCTGGTCAGGCAGCTGGCTAGCTAGTTAAGTCAGGAAATTAAGTCAGCTCTGTTAGCCAGGTATCTAGATAGTTAAGTCAGTTCGTTAAGACAGTTGGCTAGCCAGCTACCTAGCAGGGTGCCTAGCTAGTGAAATCAGCTGGCTAGCTGCCTAGCTAGTTAAGTCACGTAGTTAAGTCAGCTCGCTGTCCAGCATGTTAGCTAGGTAGTTAGGTAGTTAAATCAGTTGGCAAGTCAGAGGGATATGTAGGCAGGTAGCTAGTTAAGTGTGCTGGCTAGCCATCAGGCTATCTAGTTATGCCAATTAGTTAAGTGAGCTGGCTATCAAGCTGTCTAGCTAGCTAGGTAGCTAGTTAAGTCTGCTGGCTAGCCAGCTAGCTACTTCTTTAATTCAGCTAGTTAAGTCAGCTGGCTAGGCTCCTGGCTAGCTAGGTAGCTTGTCAATTAAGTCAGCTGGCTACCCAGCTGGCCAGCTAATAAAGTCAGCTAGTTTTGTCATCTGGCTAACCAGCTGTCTAGCTAGGAAAGTCTTCTGTTGAAGGCAGATGTCTCACACCTGGCTAGCTAGTTAAAAAGCTGCTTACGTCAGATGGGCAGCCAGCTGGTTCACTAGTTATTTCAGCTAGTTAAGTCAGGTGGCTAGCTAGGTAGCTAGACAACTATGTCAGCTGGCTAGCCAGCTGGCTAGCTAGTTAAGTCAGCTAGTTAAGACAGCTAGCTAGCCAGCTTGGTAGCTAGGTAGCTAGCTAGTTAAGTCAGCTGTTTAGTCAGCTGGCTAGCCAGTTAAATCACCTAGTTAAGTCAGCTGAGAAGGAAATGGCTAGCTAGGTAGCTTGATAGTTAAATTAGCTCGTTAGACAGCCAGCTGGCAAGATAAGTCACCTAGTTAATTCAGCTGGATAGGCAGCTAGCCAGCTATGTAACAAGCTAGTTAATTCAACTGGCTAGAAAGCAGGCCAGCGAGTTAAGATTGCTAGCTAAATCAGCTGGCTAGCAAGCTGGGTGGCTATTTAGTGACTTAGTTAAGTCAGTTGGCTAGCCAGATGGCTAGCTTATTATGCCAGCTAGTTAAATCAGCTTGCTATCCAGGTGGCTAGAGAGGTAGAGAACTAGTTAAGTCAGCTGGCTAGCCGTCTGGATATCTAGTTAAGTCAGCTAGTTTAGTCACCTGACTGGCCAGCTGCCTAGCTCATTAATCAACTAGTTAAGTCAGCTGGCTAACCAGCTGGCTAGCTATTTAAGTCACCTCTTTAAGTCAGTTGGCTAGCCAGCATGCTAGCTATTTAAAAGCTAGTTAAGTCAGATGGCTGGATAGCTGACTAGTTAGTTATTTCAGCTAGTTAATTCAGTTTGCTAGCTAGGTAGATAGCTAGTTAAGTCAGCTAGTTATGTCAGCTAGCTAGCTAGTTAAGTCAGCTAGTTAAGTTGGCTACCTAGCTATATAGCTAGATAGGTAGCTAGCTACTTATTTCAGCTACTAAAGTCTGCTGGCTAGCTAGCTAGTTAAGTCAGCCAGTTTGGCCAGCTGACTAGGCAACTGCCTTGCTGTGTAGCTAGCTTGTTAAGTCAGCTGGCTAGCCAGCTGGCTAACTAGTTAAGTCACCTAGTTAAATCAGCTCACTAGCCAGCTGTTTAGCTAATTAGCTAGGTAGTTAAGTCAGCTGACAATCCAGGAGGATATGTAGGTAGCTAGCTATTTAAGTCAACTGGCTAGCCACCTGGCTAGCTAGTGATGTCTGCTAGTTAAGTCAGCTGGCTAGACAGCTGGCTATCTATTTATGTCAACTAGTTGAGTCAGCTGGCTATCCAGCTGGCTAGCTGGTTAAGTCAGCTAGTTAATTCAAGTGGCTAGCCAACTGGCTAGCTAGGTAACTCACTAGTTACATCAGCTGGCTAGCCAGCTGGCTATTTTGTTAAGTCAGGTCATTAAGTCAGATGGCTAGCCACCTGGCTAGGTAGGTAACTAGGTAATTAAGTCAGCTTGCTAGCCACCTGGCTAGCTAGTAATTTCAGTGAGTTAGGTGAGCTGGATAACCGGCTGGCTAGCTAGGTGGCTAGCCAGTTAAGCCAGCTGGCTAGCTGGCTGACTATCAAGTTGAATCAGCTAGATAAGTCAGCTTGTTCGCCGGCAGGCTAGCTATTTGGCTGACAAGTTAAGCTGGCTGATTAGCAGGCTGGTCAGGTA
>NW_007260897.1:0-3793 GCF_000164805.1 Carlito syrichta
TAGTTAACTAGTGAGTTAATTGACTTAGCTAGCTGACTTAGCTAGCTATCTCATTAGCGAACTTAATAGCTAGCTAACTTAACTAGTTGACTAATGAGATAGCTAGCTGATTTAATGAGTCTGTTAACCAGTTAGCTAACTGTTTTAACTAGCTGGTAAACGAGTTAACTAGTTGACTTAACTAGTTGGATAATGAGTTAGCTAGGTTACTTAACTTGTTGACTGATGAGTTACCCGAATATTTAGCTGTTTTAACACATTGCCTGACTACTCAGCCAACTTATTACCTGGCTTAACAAGGTGGCCCACTAGTCGGCCAACTAGTAAGCAGGGTCAACGATTTGACTGAAGTGTTGGTTCACTAGTTAGCACGAGTAACTAATAGGCTGACTGGTTTCCTGACCTAACTAGTCGGCTGACTATTTGGCTGAGTAGTTGGGTGGCCTAACTATTTGGTCTCCTTGTTAGCAGAGCTAAATTCTCAGCTGACAAGTTGGCAGCCTAGTTGGCCGATTGATTAACTGAAATAACTAGTTGGCCGGCTAGTCGGCAGACGGCTTAGTTGACTTAACTAGTCAGCCAGTGAGTTAGTCAACTGGTCAGCTGAATTATCTAGTTGGCCGATGAGTGAGCTGACTTGTCAGCAGACTTAACTAGTCGGCTGGCGAGTGAGCCGACAGTCAGCTGACTTAACTATTCTGCAGGTGAGTGAGCTGACTGGTCAGCTGACTTTAGTCAGTTGGCGAGTGAGATGACTGATCAGAATACTTAACTAGTCGACCAGCGATTGAGCCGACAGGTGAGCTGACTTAAATAGTCAGCCGTCAAGTGAGCCGATGTGTGAGGTGCCTTAACTAGTCAGCCAGTGAGCTAGCAGACCTGTGAATTGATTTAACAAGTCATTTGGTGAGCAAATCAACTAGTTAACTGACATGTTGGCCTGCGAGTGAGCTGACAAGCATTTGACCTGTTGGCAGGCGAGTGAGCTGACTAATTTGCTGACCAGTTGACAGGTGAGTGAGCCGAATAGTTAGCTGACCTGAAGGAAAGCAAGCGAGTCCATTAGTTATCTGATCAGCTGGTTGAGTGGCTAGCTGATTAGTTACCTAAGTAATTAACTGATTTGCTAGCTGAAGTAACTAGCTAGCTGACTAGCTAACTGGCTATCTAGCTGACATAACTAGCTAGCAAACAAGTTATCTAGCTGCCTAACTAGCTGACTTAACTAGCTAGCTAACTGGCTAGTTAGCTGGCTAGCTGACTTAACTATCTAGCTGACTAGCTAGCTGACTGAACTGGTTAGCTGAGTAGCGACCTGACTAGCTAGCTGACTTAACTAGGTAGCTGAATACTTAGCTGAGTGGCTAGCTGACTTAACTAGCTAACTGGCTAGCTAGCTGACTTTACTAGTTGACTAGCTACTGGGCAGGATAGCTGGCTAGCCAGCTGACATAACTAGCTAGCTACCTGGTTGGTTAGATGGCTAGTCAACTGGCTTACCTAGCTAGCTACCAGGCTGGGTAGCTGGCTAAACATCCTGTTATCTAGCTACTGGACAGGCCAGTAGGCTAGCCAGCTGGCTTAAATAGCCTGGAGGCTGACTGGACAGTCGGATAGACAGCTGGCTTAACCAGCCTGCCCCCTTGCTCACCAGCCAGCTAGCCAGCCAGCTGAAATAGCTGGTAACCTACCTGACCAGCCTGCTAACCAGCAGGCTTAACTTGTCAGCGACCTAGCTAGACAGCTGGCTAACCAGCAAACTTAACTAGCTGACTTAAGTAGATGTCCATATGTCTAGAAAGCTGGCTTAACAAGCTAGCCACCTAGCTAGCGAGCCGGTTAGCCAGGTCACTTAAGACGCTGACTTATCAAGCTAGCCAGCCGTCTAGTCAGATGACTTAATTAGCTAACTACCTACCTCACAAGGTGGGTAGCCAGCTGACATAACTAGCTGACTTAACAAGCTACCCAGCTGGCTAGACAGCTGTATTAACTATGTAGCTACCTAGCTAGCCAGTTGGCTAACCACTTGAATTAACTAGCTGACTTAAACAGCTAACCAACTGGCTAGACAGCTGACTCAACTACCTGATTTAAATAGTTAGCCAGCTGGCTAGCCAGCTTACTTAACTAGCTGACGTCCTTAGTCACGTGGCTAGCCAGCTGACTTTAATAGCTAGCAACCTATGTATCCCTCTGGCTTGCCAGCTGACTTAACAACCTAGCTACCTAGCTAACCAACTGACTAGCCAGCTGACTTTACTAGCTAGCTACCCAGATAGGCAGCAGGCTAGCCAGCTGACTTAACAAGCTGATAAACTTGCTAAGCAGTTCACTTAACTGGGTGACTTAACAAGTTAGTTTCCTAAATAGCCAGCTGAATTAACCACCTGAAATAACTAGCTAGCTACCTAGCTATCTATCTAGCTAGACGACATAACTAGCTGACTTAACTAACTAGCCAGCTGACAAATAGCTGACATAACTAACTAACTACCTAGCTAGCCAGTTGAATTAAGTAGCTGAAATATCCAGCTATCAAGCTGTCTAGTCATCTGAATTGACTAGTTTTTTGACTAGTAAGTGAGCAACCTAATCAACTGACATAATGAGGTAACAAAACTAGCTAGGAAGCTGGTAAGAAGGCTGAAAAACTACTTGATAAGTGAGCTAGGCAGTTGGCCTGCCAGATGACTAAACTAGCTGTCTTAACTAGTTATCCAATTGGCTAGCCAGCTGACATAACTAGCTCTCTACGTCTCCTTCAACCTGGATAGTCAGCTGACTTAACTAGCTGACTTAATTAGCTAGCCATCTGGTCAGCCAACTGACTTAACTAGCTACTAGCTACCTAGCTGCCAGATGGCTAGCCAGTTGAGTTAACTAGCTGCCTTAACTAGCTGGCCTGCTTTCTACCCAGTTGAATTAAGTAGCTTTATAAATAGGTAGCCTGGTGGCAATCCAGCTGAATTAATTCAATGAGTTATCTAGCTAGCCAGTTGTCTAGCCAGCTGCCTTAAATAGCAAGCTACCTAGCTAGCCAGCGGGCTAGTCAGTTGACTTATATAAATGACTTAACTATCTAGTCAGATGGCTATACAGGTGACATAAGTAGCTAGCTACCTAGGTGGCAGACTGGCTAGCAGGCAGACTTAACAAGCTGACTTAACTAACTAGGCAGCTGGTTAGCCAGCTGACTTAATTGCCTAGCTACATAGCTAGCCATCAGGCTAAACAGCTGACTCAACTAAATGACTTAAAGAAGAAGCCAGCTGTCTATTCAGCATACTTAACTAGCTAGTTACCTAGAAAGACAGCTAGATAGTCAGGTGACTTAACTAACTGACATAAGTAGAAGCGTGATTGCTAGCCAGCTGACTTAACTAGCTACATACATACATAGTCCACTGACTTGCCAGTGGACTTAACTACCTAACCACATAGCTAACATCATGGTCACTGAGCTGACTTAACAAGGTGACTTAACTAGTTAGCCAACTACCTAAATAGCTGACTTAGCTAGCTAGCTACCTACCTAGTCAGCTGAATTAACTAGATGCTTTAACTAGCTAGCTCCTCAGTAGGTATCATATGGCTAGCTGAATTAACTAGCTTGCTAGCTGAGATCTAGCTGAATTAACTCACTAGCTACCTAGATATCCAGCTGAATGATCTAGTTGAAATAACTTGCGAGCCACCTGTCTACACATCTGATGTAACTAGCTTTTAAATAGCTAGCCAGCTTGCTAGACAACTGACTTAATGAGCTGACTTAACTAGCTAGCCACCTGGT
>NW_007260897.1:4125-8304 GCF_000164805.1 Carlito syrichta
GTGCTGTTCAGAGAGCTGACTTAACTGTGTGACTTAACTAGCTAGCCAACTGGCTAGCCACCTGATTTAACTAGCTAGCTACCCTGCTTTGCAGCTGGCTAGCCAGCAGACTTAACTGAATCACTTAGCTAGCCAGCTACCTAGCTGGCCAGATGACTTAACTAGCTGATTTAAGTAGCTAACTATCTATCTAGCCAGCTGGCTTGACAGCTAACTTAACTAGCTTACTTTTCCTGCTAGCCAGCTGGCAGGCCAGGTGACAACTAGCTGACTTATGTAGCTAGAGTGCTGACTGGCCAGATGAATTAACTATCTGACTTAACCAGCTAGACAGCTGGCTAGCCAGCTGACTTAACTAGCTAGCTACCTATCTAGCTAGCTGGGAAGCCAACTGAATTAACTAGCTGACTTAATTTTGTAGCCAGCTGGCTAGCCAGCTTACTTAACTAGCTTGTTACCTAGCTAGCCACCTGGGAAGCCAGCTGAATTAACTAGTTGACTTAACCTGCTAGCCAACTGGCTAACTAGCTGACTCAACTAGCTGACTTAACTAGTTAGCCAGCTGGCTAGCCAGCTAACTTAACTAGCTCCATATGAAGCTAGATAGCTAGCCAGCTGACTTAGCTAGCTGACTTAATTACTTAGCAAGCTGTATTGAAAACTGAAATAACTAGCTCGCTACTTAGCTAGCCAACTGACTAGCCAGCTGACTTAACCAGCTGACATAAATAGCTGGCCTGATTGCTAGTCAGCTGAATTAATTTGCTTGCTATATAGTTAGCCTGCTTGCTAGCCTGCTGACTAAACTAGGTGACTTAACTAGCTAGCCAGCTGTCAAGCCATCTCAATAAGCAAGCTACCTGGATAGCCAGCTGGATAGCCAACTGGCTTTACTAGGTGACTAAACTAGCTAGCCAGCTGGCTAGCAGGCTGACTTAACTGCCTAGGTACATAGCTAGCCAGCTGGATAGACAGCTGACTTTACTAGCCAGCTACATAGCTAACCAGCTGCCTATTGAGCTGACTTAACTAGATTACTGAACTAATTGCCTTACTGGCTAGCCAACTGACATAACTAGCTAGCTACCGAGTTAGGATCCTGGCTAGTCAGTTGACTTATCTTGCTGACTTAACTAGCTAACAAGCTATCTTAACTACCTGACTTAACCAGCTAGCTATCTAGTTCACCAGTTGTCTTAACTAGCTGATTTAATGAGCTGTCTAGCTGACATAACTAGCTCACTTATATAGCTAGATTCCTAGGTTACCAGCTGAATTAACTAGCAGAACTAACTAGCTAGCCAGATGGCTAGCCATTTGACTTAACTAGCTTTTTAACTAGCTAACCAGCTTTATATCCAACAGACTTAATGGGCTGACTTAACTAGCTAGGCAGAAGGTTGCCAGCTGACTTAACTAGCTGACTTAAGAAGCAAATCAACTGGCTAGTCAACTAACTTTCCTAGCTGACTTAAGATAGCAAGCTGGCAAGCCTGCTCACTTAACTAGCTAGACACCTACATAGCCTGCAGGCTAGCAGGCTGACAACTATCTGACTTGAATAGCTAGCCTGCTGGCTAGCAAACTGACATATTTAGCTAGCTACCTGCGTAGCCAGCTAGGCTGGCAGCTGACTAAATTAGCTGACTTTACCAGCTAGCCAGTTGGCTAGCTAGCTGACTTAACACACTGACATCACTAGCTAGTCAGGTAGCTGTCTAGCTGACTAAACTAGCTAACTACATACATTGCCAGTTGGATAGCCAGCTCTCTTAACTAGTTGAATTAACCAGCTAACCAGCTGGCTAGCCAACTGACTTAACTAGCTCGCTACATATCTAGCCTGCTGGCTAGCCAACTGACTTAACTAGCTGATTTAGCTAACTAGCTACCTAGCTGGCTAGCTAACTTATATAGTTAGCTAACTAGGTAGCTATCTAGCTAGTCAGCTGACTTAAATAGTTATCTAACCAGTTAGCTACCTAGGTAGCAAGTTGATTTCAATTGTTAGCGGCCTAACTAACTTGCTGACTTAACCAGCAAGCTAACTAGTAAGCTTACTCATTATCTAATGTGTTAGCTAGCTGACTTAATCATCTGACTTAGCTCGTTATCTAAAGAGCTAGCTAGCTAACTCAACCAGCTGACTTAGCTCGTTACCTCACTATCTAGCTTGCCTACTCCTCCAGTTGACACAAGCCATTTGCTAACTAGCTAGCTAGCTGACTCAATCAGCTGGCTTAACCCATTTGTTAACTAGCTAACTACCTGACTCACCCTGCTGACTTAACCCATTAACTAATTAGCGGGCTAACTCTCTTAACCATCTGACTAAATGAGAAAGCTGACTTAACTAGACAACTTAGCCATCTGACTTAATTACTTAGCTAGCTGACTTAACTGGCCGACTTAACAAGTTAGCTAGCTGACTTAACTACCTGAATTAAGTAGTTAGCTAACTATTAAACTTGCTGAATAACTTGCTGCTTTAATAATTATCTCACTAGTTAGGTAGCAGACTTAAGTAGGTGACTTAAATAGTTCGCTAACCATTGAGCTAGCTGACGTAGCCAGCTTATTTAGCTAGCTATTTGGTTAGCTATCTGACTTAGCTAACTGACTTAACTAGTTGGCTAAGGAGATAGGTAGCTGACTTAACGAATTTGTTAATGAGTTTGCTAACTGTTTTAACTAGTTGGTAACCGAGTTAAACTGACTCAACTAGTTGATTAATGAGTTAGCTAGATGTATTAACTTGTGGGTTGACGAGTCGGCCAACTACTTAGATTGTTTAACATGTTGGCTGCCTACTCAGCTGTCTTTTTAGCTGGCTTAACAGGTCAGCCGACTAGTCGACTGACTAGTTTGCTGACTTAACAAGATGACTGACGAGTTGGCCCACTAGTTAGCAATGTTAACTAGTTGCCTGCTCGTTTGCTCAACTAACTAGCTGGCCGATTAGTTGGCTGAGAAGTTAGCTGACCTAATTAGTAGGCCGACTGGTTAGGTGTGCTAACTTGTCTGCTGACAAGCTGGTCAACTAGTCGGACGATTGTTTAGCTCACTTTACTATTTGGAGGGCTAGTAGGCAGACAGGTTACCTGACTTAAGTAGTCGGCCAGTGCATGAGTCAACAGTTGAGCGGACTTGATTAGTCGGTGGGTGAGAGCCGACTGGGCAGCTGACTTAACAATTTGGCCAGCAAGTGAGCCGACTGGTAAGCTGACTTAAGTAGCCGGTCGGTGAGTGAGCTGACTGGTCAGCTGACTTAACTAACCTGCCAGTTTGTGAACTGAATGGTCAGCTGTCTTTAATTGTCTGGCAATTGAGTGGACCGGTCAGAAGACTTAACTAGTTGGCCAGTGAGTGAGCAGACCTGTGAGCAGAATCATCTAGTTGGCTGTCGAGTGAGCTGATGTGTGAGATGCCTTAACTAGTCGGCCATGAGAGAGCCATTGGTATGCTGACTTACCGAGTCAACTGGTGTGCAAATCGACTAGTTATCTGTCCTTTTGACCTGTGAGCAAGCCAACAAGTTACTTGAACTTTTTTATGGCGAGTGAGTCATCTGGTTTCCTGACCGGTTGGTAGGTGAGTGAGCAGACTAGTTAGCTGACCTGAAGGCAAGTGAGAGAGGCCACTAATTACCTGACCAGCTTGCTGAGTTGCTAGCTCACTTATTAGCTAAGTAAGTAGCTGATTTGCTTGGTGACAACTAGATCGCTGACAAGTTAGCTGGCTATGTGGCTGACATAACTAGCTAGCAAAGAAGCTATCTAGCTGACTATCTAGCTGACTGATCTAGCTAGCTAACTGGTTAGTTTGCTGGCTAGCTGACTTAACTATCTAGCTGATTAGTTAGCTGACTTGATAGCTGACCTAAATTGATACTTGATAAGCAACCTGACTACTTAGCTAACTTAACTACCTAGCTGAACAGTTAACTGACTTGCCAGCTGACTTAACTAACTACCTGTCTAGCTAGCTGACTTAACTATCTGACTAGCTAGTTGACTGGCTAACTGGATAGCCAGCTGACTAAACTAGCTAGCTACCTGGTTGGATAAATGACTAGCCAGCTGGCTTAACTAGCCAGCTACCTGGCTGGCTAGTTGGGTAGGCAGTCAGCTAGCTAGTTAGAGGGCTGGCCAACTGACAAGCTAGTTGAATAAAATAGCC
>NW_007260897.1:8532-17471 GCF_000164805.1 Carlito syrichta
ACTAGCTAGAAAGCGGGCTAGACAGATGACTTATTTAGCTAGCTCCCTACCTAGCCAGGGAACTAGCCAGTTGACTTAACTAGCTGACGTAACAAGTTAGATAGTTGACTAGCCAGCTGAATTAACTAGGTGGCTACCTAGTTAGCCAGATGACTGGCCACTTAAAATAACTAGTTGACATAACCTCCAAAGAGCTGGCTAGCCAGTTGACTCAACCAGGTGACTTAACACGTTATCCAGCTGGCTAGCCATCTGACTTAACTAGCTGACAGCACTAGATAGCCAGGTTGCTAGACAGCTTACATAACTCGCTAGCTACCGATATATAACGCTGGCTAGCCAGCTGACTTAACTAGTTGATGCAAAGAAGTATCCAGCTGGCTAACCAGCAGACTTATCTAGCTAGCTATCCTGCTAGACAGCTGGCTAGCCAGCTGACTTAACTAGCTAAGCTACTGGCAACTAGCTGAATTAGCTAGTCAGCTACCTAGCTAGCCATCTGACATAACTAGCTGTTTTTACTAGCTAACTACCTAGCTAGCTATCATATAGCTAGTTGACTTAACTAGCTGACCTAACTAGCTAGCTCGCTGACATATCTAGCTGGCTTGACTAGCTAGTGTCCTAGCTAGCCAGCTGACATAGTCAGCTGAAATATCTAGAGAGCCAGATGGTTGCCCATCTGACTTAACTGACTTTTTAACTGGCTAGCCAGCAGGCTTGACAACTGACTTAATGTGCTGACTTAACTAGCTAGCCAATCGGCTAGCCAGCTCTCTTAATTAGCTGACTTAACTAGCTGGCAACCTGGGAAGGCAGCTGACTTTATTTCCTAGCTATCTAGCTAGCCAGCAGCCTAGCCATCTGAATTAACTAGCTGACTTAATGAAGTAGTCAGCTGGACTGCCATCAAACATAACTAGCTCTCTACCTAGCTAGACAGCTGGATAGCCAGCTGACCTAACTAGCTGTTATAACTAGAAAGACTAATGGCTAGCCAACGGACTTAACAAGCTACCTGCCTACATAGCCCGCTGGTTTGCCAGATGACTTAACAACCTAACTATCTATCTAACCAGCTACCCAGCGAGCTGACTTAAATAGGTGACTTATCTAGTTAGCCAGCTGGCTAGCCAGCTGGTTTAACTAGAGAGCTGCAATCATAGGCAGCTGGCTAGCCAGGTGATTTAACTAACTAACAACCAGCTATCCAGCTGACTTAGCTAGCTGATGTAACAAGCTGGCTACTTAGTCCTCCAGCTGAGTTAACTAGCTGATTTAACTAGCTAGCTACCGAGGTAGCCAGCTGGCTGGACAGTTGACTTAACTATCTCACTTAATTAGCCAGCTGGATGACCAGCAGAATTATAGAACTGACTTAAACAGTTAGCCAGCTAACTAGCTAGCTGACTTAACTTGCTAGTTATCTAAGCAGCCAATGGGAAGCCAGCTGAATTATCAGGCTGACATAACTAGCTAGTCAGATGGCTAGCCAGCTGATTTAATGAGCTTACTATCTAGCCAGCCAGCTGGCTAGCCATCTGACTTAGCTGGTTCACTTAATCAGTTAGCCAGCTGTCTAGCAGGCTGCCTTAACTGCCTAGATACCTAACTAGACAGCTGGATAGCCAGCTAACTTAATTAGCTAACTACATACATAGCCTGCTGTCTTGCCAGCTGACTTAATTACCTAGCTACCTAGCTATCCAGCTTGTTAGTGAGCTGACTTAACAAGGTTACTTAACTAGCTATCTAACTGGCAAGCCAGTTTACTTAATTAGCCAGCTACATGGCTAGGCAGCTGACTAGCCAGCTGAGTTAATTCACGGATTAACTAGAAAGCAAACTGACTTAACTAGCTGAATTAACCAGCTAGCTACCTAGCTAGCCAGCTGGCTTAACTACCTGACTCAACTAGCTAACTATCTTGCTGACCAGCTGACTAAACTAGCTGACTTAACTAGCTAGCTAGCTGACATAACTAGCTGACTTATATAGCTAGCTTCCTAGCTAGCTAGCTGATTTAACTACCTGATATAACTAGCTAGCCAGATGGATAGCCATCTTACTTGACCAGTTTTTTAGCTAGCTAAGCAGCTGGATAGCCAACAGACTTAAAGAGCTGTCTTAACTAGCTAGCCAGTTGGTTGCCAGCTGACTTAACTAGCTGATGTAAACAGCTAGTCAGTTGCCTAGCCAGATGACTTAACTAGCTGGCTCTCTATCTAGCCAGCTGGCTAGACAGCTGACTTACCTAGATGACTTAAGTTAGAAAGCTGGGTAGCCAGCTCATTTAACTAGTTAATTACCTACCTAGCCGGCAGGCTAACCAAATGACTTAATTAGCTTACTTGAACTGCTAGACTGCTGGCTAGCACACTGAGTTATCTAGCTAACTACCTAGCTAGCCAGCTGCCTTGCCAGCTCTCTTAACTAGCTGAATTAACCAGCTATCCAGCTGGTTAGCCAACTGACATAACTAGTTCACTACCTAGCTAGCCAGATAGCTAGCTGTCTGACTTGACTAGTTGACTTAACTAGCTAGCTACCTAGCTAGTCAGCTGACTTAAGTAGTTAGCTAACTAGCTAGCTGCATAGCTAGCCAGCTAAATTAAATAGTTAGCTGCCAGCTAGCTAGCTGACTTAACGAGGTAGCTAACTAGTCACCTTACTCATTATCTAATGCACTAGCTAGGTGACTTAATTATCTTACTTAACTCGTTAGCTCATGAGCTAGCTAGCTGGCACAACCAGCTGACTTAAATCGTTTGCTAGCTAGGTAGCTAGCTAACTCAACCAACTGACTTAACTCGTTAGCTAACTAGCTAGCTATCCTACACAACCAGCTAAATCAACCCGTTTCCTAACCTCCTAGCTAGCTGACTCAACCAATAACTTAATACATTAGTTAAGAACCAAACTACCTGACTCAACCTGCTAACTTAACCAGTAAGTTAATTCCTACCTAGCTGTCTTAACAACCTGACGTAATTAGAAAACTGACTTAACTACCTGACTTAACTGGCAGAGTTAACTACTTAGCTAGCTAACTTTATGTGAATTAAATTGTTAGCTAACTACTTAATTAGTTGAATAACTAGTTGACTTAATTAATTAGTTAACTAGTCATGAAGCAGACTTAAGTAGCTGACTAAAATAGTTAGCTAACAAGAGATTTGGCCAGCAGACTTAGCTAACTAGCTTGTTATCTAGCTGACTTCTCTAACTCACTTAACTAGTTGGATAACGAGATAGCTAGCTGACTTAACAAGTTGGTTAGCAAGTTAGCTAACTGTTTTAACTAGTTGGAAAATGAGATAATAGGCTGACTTAACTTATTGGTTAATGAGTTAGCTAGGGAACTTAACTTGTTGGCCTATGAGTCAACCGACTAGTTAGCTGGTTTAATAAGTTGGCTGAGTACTCTACCGACTTGTTTGCTGGCATAAATAGTTGGCCCAATAGTCGGCCATCTATTTAACTGGGTTAACTTTTTGACTGACATGTGGCCCACTAGTTAGCTAGGTTAACTAGTAGGCTGACTAATTTGCTGTCATAACTAGCCATCCGACTAGTTAAATGACCTAACTAGTTGGCAGACTACTTAGTTGATGTAAATTGTCGACTGAAAAGGCCCACTAGCCGGCCAATTGGTTAGCTAACTTAACTAGTTGAATGGCTAGTAGGCTGTCTGGTTACCTGACATAACTAGTCAGTCAGCAATTAAGCCAACAGGTTAGGTGACTTAACTAGTCAACCGGCGAATGAGCCTACTTCTCAGCTGAAGTAACTAGTTCACCGGTGAGTGAGATGATTGGTCAACTGACTTAACTAGTCAGTCAATAGGCAAGTCGACTTGGCAGCCGAATTAACAAGTCGACAATCATGTGAGATGACTGGTCAGCTGAATTTAGTCAATTTGCGAGTGAGCCAACTGCTCAGACTTAACTAGTCGGCAGGTGTGTCAGTCGACCAGTGAGTGGACTTAACTAGTCTGCTGGTGAGTAAGCTGACGCGTGAGCTGTCTTAAATATTCGGCTGGTGAGTGAGCCGACCTTTGAGCTGATTTAACCAGTTGACTGGCAAGAAAGCTGACTAGTCTGCTGACCTGTTGGCCTGCGAGTGAGTCGACAAGTTAATTGACCTGTTGGCTGGCAAGTGAGTCAACTAGTTTGCTGACCAGTTGGCAGGCGAGTGAGCTGAATATTTAACTGACCTAATGGTAAGTGGACTTGCCCACTGGTTAGCTGACCATCTAGCTGAGTTGCTAGCCGACAAGTTAGACAAGTAACTAGCTGGTATGCTAGCTGAATTATCTAGCTAGCTGACTAGCTAGCTGGCAATCTAGCTGAAATAAGTTGCTAGGAATCAAGCTATCTAGCTGTCTAGCAAGGTGACTTAACTAGGTACCTAGCTGGCTACTTAGCTGGCTATCTGACTTAATTATCTATCTGACTAGTAGGTGACTAACTAGTTGACTTATCTAGCTATTTGACAAGCAACCAGACTAGCTAGCTTAATTAACTAGATAGATGAATAGTTAGCTGACTAGCTAGCTGACTTAACTAGCTAGCTGGCTAGCTAGCTAACTTAACTAGCTGACTAGCTAGTTGACTGGCTAGTTGGCTAACCAGCTGACTTAACTAGATAAATACCTTGTTGGAGAGATGGCTAGCCAGCTGGCTTAACTAGCGAGCTACCTGGTTTGCTAGCTAGCTAGGAAGCCCAGCAAGCTAGATTGCAGACTGTCCACCTGGCTAGCCAACTGGCTTAAATAGCCAGCCATCTGGCTAACCAGCTGACTTAACTAGCTATCTTAATTTGATAGCCATCAGGTTAGCCAGCTTAATTAACTAGCTAGCCAACTAGCAGAATAGCCAGCTGACTTAATTAACTAGCTACCTACCTAAACAGGTGGCTAGCCAGCTGACATAACTAGCTGACTTAACAATCTAGACAGCTGGCAAGCCACGTGAATTAACTATGTAGCTATCTAGCTAGTCAGTTGGTTTGCCATTTGAATTAACTTGCTCACTTATCCAGGTAGCCAGCTGGCTACCAAGCAGACTCAACTAGCTGACATAACTAGTTAGCAAGCTGGCTAGCCAACTGACTTAACTAACTGACATCTTTAGCTAGCCAGGTGCCAAGCCAGCTGACTTAACTAGCTAGCTACTGATGTATACCACTAGCTTGCCCAATGAATTAACTACCTGTCTACCTAGCTAACCAGCTGGTTAGTGAGCTGACTTAACTAGGTGACTTAACTAGCTAGCCAACTTGCTAGTCAGCTGACTTAACTAGTTAGCTACACAGATTCGCAGCTAGCTAGCCAGATGATTTTAACTGACTCAACTAGCTAGCCAATTGACTTATCTATCTGATTTAACTAGCTAGCCAGCAGACTGGCCACTGAATTAACTAGTTGGTTAACTAGTTAGCCAGCTGGTTAGCCAGCTGACTTAACTACCTTGGTACCTACCTATGAAGAGGGCTAGCCAACTGACTTAACTTGTTGACTTAAGTAGCTAGCAAGCTGGCAAAACTAACTGACTTAACTAGTTAGCCAGTTGGCTACACAGCTGACTTAGCTAGCTCTCCACCTAGCTAGCTACCTGGCTAGTCAACAGACTAAACTAGTTGAATAAATTAGCTAGCAATCTGGCTAGCAAACTGACTTAACAAGCTTGCTACATAGCTAGCCACCTGGCTAGCCAGCTGACTTAACTAGCTGAGTTAAATAGCTAACCTGCTAGTTAGACAGCTGAATTAACTAGCTTGCTATATAGGTAGCCAGCTGGCTAGCTAGCTAACTTTAATAGGTGAATTAAATAGCTAACCAGCTTACTAGACAGCTGGTTTAAGTAGCAAGCAACCTAGCTAATGAGTTGAATATCCCAGTGACTTAATTAGGTGGCTTAATTAACTAGCTAGCAGGCTAGACAGCAGACTTACCTATGTAGTTACCTAGCTACCCAGCTGTCTAACCAGGTGACTTAACTAGGTGACTTACGTAGCTAGCCAGCTGGCTAACAGAATGACCCAACTGCCTAGATACCTAGCTAAACAGATGTATAGTCAGCTGAATTAACTAGCTAGCTAACTATGTAGTCCACTGGCTTGCCAGCTGACTTAACTACCTAGCTACCTACCTAAACAGCTGGCTAGTGAGCTGACTTAACTAGGTTACTTAAGTAGCTAGCTAACTGGCTAGCCAGCTGTGTTAAATAGCTAGCTACCCAGCTAGGCAGCTGGTTAGCCTCCTGACTTAGCTTGCTGACTTAACTAACTAGAAAGTGGACTTTACTGGCTGTCTTAACCAGCTAGCTACTTAGCTAGCTAGCTGACTTAACTGGCTGTCTTAACTAGCTAGCTACCTAGCTAGCTATCTAGCTAGCCAACTGACTTAACTAGCTGACTTTACTATCTAGCTAGTTGACATAACTACCTGACATATAGCTAGCTTTCTCGCTATCCAGCTGACTTAACTAGCTGATATAACTAGTTAGCATGAAGTATAGCCATCTGACTTAATTAGCTTTTTAATAACTAACCAGCTGTATAACCAACTGACTTAATGAACTGACATAAATAGCTAGCCAGCTGGTTTCCAGTTGACTTAACTAACTGAGTTAACCAGCTAGTCAGCTGACTAACCAGCTGATTTAGCTAACTGACTACCTATTTAGCAAGCTGACTAGCCAACTGATTTACCTAGCTGACTTAAGCTAGCCAGCTGGTTAGCCAGTGCACTTAAATATCAGCTACCTACCTAGCCAGCAGTCTGACTGGCAGACTGAACTAGCTGTCTTAAACAGCTAGCCTGCTGGCTATTAAGCTGGCTTATCTAGCTAGCTACCTACCTAGCCAGCTGGTTAGACAGTTGATTTAACCAGCTAGCCAGTTGGCTATCTAGCTAACTTAACTCGAAAGCATCACTATCTAGTCAGGTATCTCTCTAGCTGACTTAACAGCTAGCTACCTACCTTGCCAGTTGGCTAGCCAGTTCTCTTATCTAGTTGAATTAACCAGCTAGTGAGGTGGCGAGCCAACTGATTTAACTGCCTTACTACTTAGGTACCCAGTTGGCCAGCCAGGTGATTTAATTAGCTGATTCAACTAGCTAGTTACCTAGCAAGATTGCTTATTTAATAGTTGACTATCTAGCTAGCTACCTAGCTACCAGCTGATTTAAACATTTAGGTAACTAGCTAGCTGCCTAGCTGACAAGCAAACTTAATAGTATGCTGTGTAGCCAGCTAGCTGACTTAACCAGCCAGCTAACTAGTAGGCTTACCCGTTATCTAACGTGCTAGCTAGCTGACTTAATCATACGACTTAACTCCTTCACTAACGAGCTTCCTACGTGGCTCAAGCAGCTGACTTAACCCGTTAGCTAACTAGATATCAAGCTGACTCATGCAGCTGACTTAACTCTTTAGTTCACTAGCTAGCTAACATACTCAACCAGCTGACCCAACCTGTTTGCTTACTAGTTAGCTAGATGATGCAACCAGCTGCATTAACCAGTTAATTAGCTAACTACCTGACTCAACCTGGTGTCTTAAGCCATTAGCTAACTTGCTAGCTAGCTGTCTTGACCAGCTGACTAATTTAGAAAGCTGAATTAACTAGCTGAATTAGGTAAGTGACTTTACTTAGTAGCTGGCTTAATTGGCCAACTTATCTAGTTATCTAGTTGACTTGAATACTTGAATTATTTAGTTAACTATTTAACTAGCTGAATAACTAGCTGACTTAACTAATTAGCTAACAAGTTAGTTAGCAGACTTAAGCAGCTGACATATATTTAGCTAACTAGTGAGCTAGCTAACTTAGCTAGATGACGTAGGTAGCTATCTGGTTAGGTAGCTGACTTAGCTAGCTGACTTAACTAGTTGGCTAAAGAGATAGCTAGCTGACTTAATGAGTTGGTTAATGAGTTAGCTAACTGTTTTAACTAGTTGATAAACGAGTTAAGTAGCTGAATTGACTAGTTGTTTAACAGGTTATCTAGGTAAATTAACTTGTGTGCTGATGAGTAGGCCGTCTACTTAGATTGTTTAACATGTTAGCTGCTTACTCGGCCATCTTGTTAACTGGCTTAACAAGTTGGCTGTCTAGTCAGCCGACTAGTTAGCTGGCTTAACAAGACGACTGACGAGTTGGCCCACTAGTTAGCAATGTTAACTAGTTGCCCGCTCGTTTGCTCAACTAACTAGCCAGCTGACTAGTTGGCCGAGAAGTTAGCTAACATAATTAGTCGGCCGGCTAGTTAGCTATCCTAACTTGTCTGCTGACAAGTTGGTCGACTAGTTGGACAATTGTTTAGCTTAATTTACTATTTGGATAGCGAGTTGATGACAGGTTACCTGACTTAACTACTCGGTCAGCGCGTGAGCCAACAGTTGAGCAGACTTGATTAGTCGGTGCGTGAGAGCCTTCTGGTCAGCTGACTTAACAATTCAGCCAGCAAGTGAGCAGACTGGTAAGCTGACTTAAGTAGTCGGTCGGTGAGTGAGCCGACTGGTCAACTGACTTAACTAACCTGCCAGTGTGAGCTGAATGGTCAGCTGACATTAGTTGTCTGGCAAGTGAGCCGACTGGTCAGAAAATTTAACTAGTTGGCCAGTGAGTCAGCAGACTCATGAGCAGAATTAATTAGTTGGCCTTCGAGTGAGTCAATGGGAGAGATGCCTTAACTAGTCGGCCAGCGAGAGAGCCACTGGTATGCTGACTTATCTAGTTGGCAGGCGTGCAAACTGACTAGTTTGCTGTCATGTTGGCCTGCAAGCAAGCCGACGAGTTACTTGAACTTTTTTCTGGCGAGTGAGCTGACTGGTTTCCTGGCCAGTTGGTAGGCGAGTGAGCAGACTAGTTAGCTGACCTGATGGAAAGCAAGCGAGGCAACTAATTACCTGACCAGCTTGCTGAGTTAC
>NW_007260897.1:17491-18482 GCF_000164805.1 Carlito syrichta
TGGCCTGCGAGCAAGTCAACAAGTTAGTTGACCTGTTGACTGGTGAGTGAGCCGACTAGTTTGTTGACCAGTTGGCAGGCGAGTGAGCCAAATATTTAGCTGACCTGATGGAAAGCAAACTTGCCCACTGGTTAGCCGACCATCTAGCTGAGTTGCTAGCCAACTAGTTAGCCAAGTAACTAGCTGGTATGCTAGCTGAATTATCTAGCAAGCTGACTAGCTAGCTGGCAATCTAGCTGAAATAAGTTGCTAGGAATCAAGCTATCTAGCTGTCTAGCAAGGTGACTTAACTAGGTACCTAACTGGCTAGTTAGCTGGCTAGCTGACTTAATTATCTATTTGACTAGCTAGGTGACTAACTAGTTGACTTATCTAGCTATTTAGCAAGCATCCAGACTAGCTAGCTGAATTAACTAGATAGCTGAATACTTAGCTGACTTGCTAGCTGACTTAACTAGCTAGCTGGCTAGCTAGCTAACTTAACTAGCTGACTAGCTAGTTGACTGGCTAGCTGGCTAGCCAGCTGACTTAACTAGATAAATACCTTGTTGGCTAGACGGCTAGCAAGCTGGCTTAACTAGCTAGCGACCTGATTTGCTAGCTAGCTAAGAAGCCCAGCAAGCTAGATTGCAGACTGTCCACATGGCTAGCCAGCAGGCATAAATAGCCAGCCATCTGGCTGGACAGTGGGATAGAAAGCTGGCTTAACTAGCCAGCCACTCTGGTGTTCATCTGCCTAGCAAGTCATCATAATTATTTGGCCAACTACCTGACCAGCCTGCTAACCAGCCATCTGAACATGCCAGCCATCAAAGTAGCCTGCTGGCTAACCAGCTGACTTAACTAGCTATCTTAATTTGATAGCAATCCGGCTAACCAGCTTAATTAACTAGCTAGCCAACTAGCTAGCCAGTCAGCTAGCCAGCTCACTTAACTCGCTGACTTAACTAGCTAGTCAGCAGCTAGCCAGCTGACTTAATTAGCTAGCTAC
>NW_007260897.1:18502-19179 GCF_000164805.1 Carlito syrichta
GGCTAGCGAGCTGACTTAACTAGGTGACTTAACTAGCTAGCCAACTTGCTAGTCAGCTGATTTAACTAGTTAACTACACAGATTCGCAGCTGGCTAGCCAGATGACTTAACTAACTGACTCAACTATTTAGCCCGTTGATTTATCTATCTGATTTAACTAGCTAGCCAGCTGGCTAGCCAGCTGACTTAACTAGCTTGGTACCTACCTATCCAGAGGGCTAGCCAACTGACTTAACTTGTTGACTTAAGTAGCTAGTAAACTGGCAAAACTAAATGACTTAACTAGTTAGCCAGTTGGCTACACAGCTGACTTAACTAGCTCTCCACCTAGCTAGCTACCTGGCTAGTCAACTGACTAAACTAGCTGACTAAATTAGCTAGCAATCTGGCTAGCCAACTGACTTAACAAGCTTGCTACACAGCTAGCAACCTGGCTAGCCAGCTGACTTAACAAGCTGACTTAAATAGCTAGCCTGCTAGCTAGACAACTGAATTAACTAGCTTGCTATATAGGTAGCCAGCTGGCTAGCTAGCTGACTTTAATAGGTGAATTAAATAGCTAGCCCGCTTACTAGACAGCTGGTTTAAGTAGCAAGCTACCTAGCTAATGAGCTGGATATCCCAGTGACTTAATTAGGTTGCTTAACTAACTATCCAGCAGGCTAGTCAGCTGACAT
>NW_007260897.1:19199-24176 GCF_000164805.1 Carlito syrichta
GCTAGCAGGCTGACTTAACTGGCTGTCTTAACTAGTTAGCTACCTAGCTAGCTATCTAGCTAGCCAGCTGACTTAACTAGCTGAATTTACTATCTAGCTAGTTGACATAACTACCTAACTTATATAGCTAGCTATCTAGCTGACTTAACTAGTTGATATAACTAGCTAGCATGAAGTATAGTCATCTGACTTAATTAGCTTTTTAAATAACTAACCAGCTGGATAGCCAACTGACTTAATGAGCTGACATAAATAGCTAGCCACCTGGTTTCCAACTGACTTAACTGAGTTAACCAGCTAGTTAGCTGACTAACCAGCTGATTTAACTAGCTGGCTACCTATTTAGCAAGCTGACTAGCCAACTGATTTACCTACCTGACATAAGCTAGCAAGCTGGCTAGCCAGCTCACTTAACTATCAGCTACCTACCTAGCCAGCAGGCTAGCTGGCAGACTGAACTAGCTGTCTTAAACAGCTAGCCTGCTGGCTAGCAAGCTGGATTATCTAGCTAGCTACCTACCTAGCCAACTGGCTACACAGCTGACTTAACCAGCTAGCCAGTTGGCTATCTAGCTAACTTAAATCGAAAACATCACTATCTAGCCAGGTATCTCTCTAGCTGACTTAACAGCTAGCTACCTATCTTGCTAGTTGGCTAGCCAGTTCTCTTATCTAGTTGAATTAACCAGCTTGCGAGGTGGCAAGCCAACTGACTTAACTACCTCACTACTTAGCTACCCAGTTGACCAGTCAGGTGATTTAATTAGCTGAATCAGCTAGCTAGTTACCTAGCAAGATTGCTTATTTAATAGTTGACTAACTAGCTAGCTACCTAGCTACCAGCTGATTTAAATATTTAGGTAACTAACTAGCTGCCTAGCTAACAATCTAACTTAATAGTATGCTGTGTAGCCAGCTAGCTGACTTAACCAGTCAGCTAACTAGTTGGCTTACCCGTTATCTAATGTGCTAGCTAGCTGACTTAATCATCCGACTTAACTCCTTCACTAATGAGCTTCCTACGTGACTCAAGCAGCTGACTTAACCCGTTAGCTATCTAGCTAGCAAACTGACTCATGCAACTGACAACTCGTTAGCTCACTAGCTAGCTAACATACTAAACCAGCTGACCCAACCCGTTTGCTTACTAGTTAGATAGATGACTCAACCAGCTGACTTAACCAGTTAATTAACTAGCTAACTACCTTACTCAACCTGGTGTCTTAAGCCGTTAGCTAACTTGCTAGCTAGTTCTCTTGACCAGCTGACTAATTTAGAAAACTGAATTAACTAACTGAACTAGGTAGGTGACTTAACTACTTAGTAGCTGACTTAATTGACCAACTTTACTAGTTATCTAGTTGACTTGAATACTTGAATTTTTTAGTTAACTATTTAACTAGCTGAATAACTAGCTGACTTAACTAATTAGCTAATCAGTTAGTTAGCAGACTTAAGCAGCTGACATATATTTAGCTAACTAGTGAGCTAGCTAACTTAGCTAGGTGACGCAGCTAGCTATCTGGTTAGGTAGTTGACTTAGCTAGCTGACTTAATTAGTTGGCTAAAGAGATAGCTAGCTGATTTAATGAGTTGGTTAATGAGTTAGCTAACTGTTTTAACTAGTTGGTAAATGAGTTAACTAGCTGAATTAACTAGTTGTTTAATGGGTTATCTAGGTGAATTAACTTGTGGGCTGATGAGTAGGCCGTCTACTTAGATTGTTTAACATGTTAGCTGCTTACTCGGCCATCTTGTTAACTGGCTTAACAAGTTGGTCGACTAGTCGGCCGACTAGTTAGCTGGCTTAACAAGATGACTGACGAGTTGGCTCACTAGTTAGCAATGTTAACTAGTTGCCTGCTCGTTTGCTCAACTAACTAGCTGGCTGACTATTTGGCTGAGAAGTTAACTGACATAATTGGTTCGCCGAATAGTTAGCTATGCTAACTTGTCTGCTGACAAGTTGGTTGACTAGTTGGACGACTGTTTACCTCACTTTACTATTTGGATAGCTAGTTGGCGACAGGTTACCTGACTTAACTACTCAGCCAGCACGTGAGCGAACAGTTGAGTGGAGTTGATTAGTTGGTGTGTGAGAGCCGACTAGTCAGCTGACTTAACAATTCGGCCAGCAAATGAGCAGACTGGTAAGCTGACTTAAGTAGTCAGCCAGTGAGTGAGTCGACTGGTCAGCTGACTTAACTAACCTGCCAGTGTGTGAGCTGAATGGTCAGCTGACATTAGTTGTCTGGCAAGTGAGCCGACTGGTCAGAAAACTTAACTAGTTGGCCAGTGAGTCAGCAGACTCATGAGCAGAATTAATTTGTTGGCTGTCGAGTGAGATGATGGGAGAGATGCCTTAACTAGTCGGCCAGCGAGAGAGCCACTGGTATGCTCACTTATCTAGTTGGCAGGCGTGCAAACTGACTAGTTAGATGTCATGTTGGCCTGCAAGCAAGCCTACGAGTTACTTGAACTTTTTTATGGCGAGTGAGCTGACTGGATTCCTGACCGGTTGGTAGGCGAGTGAGCAGACTAGTTAGCTGACCTGATGAAAGCAAGCGAGGCAACTAATTACCTGACTAACTTGCTGAGTTGCTAGCTCACTTATTAGCTAAGTAACTAGCTGATTTACTTGCTGACTTACTAGATAACTGATTAGTTAGCTGGCTATGTGGCTGACATAACTAGCTAGCAAACAAGCTACCTAGCTTTCTATTTAGCTGACTTAACTAGTTAGCTAACTGTCTAGCTAACTTGCTAGCTGACTTAACTATCTAGCTGATCAGTTAGCTGACTTGATAGCTAACTTAAATAGCTATTTGATAAGCAACCTGTCTACCTAGCTGACTTAACTACCTAGCTGAATAGTTAACTGACTTGCCAGCTGACTTAACTCACTAGCTGGCTAGCTAGCTGACTTAACTAGCTGACTAGTTATTTGGCAGTATAGCTGTCTAGACAGCTGACTAAATTAGCTAGCAATCTGGTTGGATAGAGGACTAGCCAGCTGGCTTAACTAGCTAGCTACCTGGCTGGCTAGTTGGGTAGGCAGCCAGCTAGCTAGCTAGAGGGCTGACCAGCTGGCTAGCTATTTGAATTAAATAGCCATCCGGCTGGCAGGACAGTCTGTTAGTCAGCCAACTTAAATAGACAGCCACCCTACTGGTCAGACTGCTAGCCAGCCGGTTTAACTAGATGACCACATAACTGACCAGCCTGTTAACCAGCCGTCTTAATTTGCCAGCCACCTAGCTAGTCAGCCAGTGAGCCAGCTGACTAAACAAGCTGACTTAAGTAGATAGCCATCTGGATAGCCAGCTGGCTTAACTAGCTAGCCACCAACCTAGCTAGCTGGCTAGCCAGTTGTCTCAACTAGCTGACTTAAGTAGCTAGAAAGCAGGCTAGACAGATGACTTAATTATCTAGCTATCTACCTAGCGAGGGGACTAGTCAGTTGACTTAACTATCTGATGCAACAAGCTAGATAGCTGGCTAGCCAGCTGAATTATCTAGCTGGCTACCTAGCTAGCCAGATGGCTGGCCGCTTAAATTAACTAGCTGACTTAACCACCAAAGTGCTGGCTAGCCAGTTGACTCAGCTAGGTGACTTAACACTTTATACAGCTGGCTAGCCATCTGACTTAACTAGCTGACATCACAAGATATCCAGGTTGCTAGCCAGCTTACTTAACTTACTAGCTACCAATGTATAACGCTGGCTTGCCAACTGACTTAACTAGCTGATGCAAAGAAGTAGCCAGCTGGCTAGCCAACAGAATTATCTAGCTAGATATTCTTTTAGGCAGCTTGCTAGCCAGTTGACTTAGCTAACTGACTAAACTAACTAGGCTGCTGACTTAACTAGCTGAGTTAACAAGTCAGCTACCTACCTAGCCAGCTGAAACAACTAGCTGAATTTACTGGCTAGCTACCTAGCTAGCTATCACATAGCTAGTTGACTTGACTAGCTGACATAACTGACATATCTAGCTGACTTGACTAGCTAGCTTCCCAGCTAGCCAGCTGACATAATTAGCTAAAATGTCTAGCGAGCCAGATGGCAACACATCTGAGTTAACTGGCTTTTTAACTAGCTAGGCAGCTGGCTTGACAACTGACTTAACGTGCTGACTTAACTAGCTAGCCAGCCGTCTAGCCAGCTCTCTTAATTAGCTGACTTAACTAGCTGGCCACCTGGGGAGCCAGCTGACTTAATTGCTTAACTATCTAGCTAGTCAGCAGCCTAGCCAGCTGACTGAACTAGCTGATATAATGAAGTAGTCAGCTGTCTAGTCATCAAACTTAACTAGCTCTCTACCTAGCTAGACAGCTGGATAGCCAGCTGACTTAACTAGCTGTTATAAATAGAAAGCCTAATGCTAGCCAACGGACTTAACTAACTACCTACTTACATAGCCCGCTGGCTTGCAGTTGACTTAACTACCTATCTGTCTAACCAGCTAGCCAGCGACCTGACTTAATAAGGTGACTTACCTAGCTACCCAGCTGGCTAGCCAGCTGACTTAACTAGATAGCTGCTATCATAGGCAGCTGGCTAGCCAGCTGATTTAACTAACTGACTTAACCAGCTATCCAGCTGACTTAACTAGATGATGTAACAAGCTGGCTACCTAGTTCTCCAGCTGACTTAACTAGATGATGTCACAAGCTGGCTACCTAGTTCTCCAGCTGATTTAATTAGCAGAAATAACTAGCTAGCCAGATGGATAGCCATCTGACTTGACTAGGTTTTTTACTAGCTAACTAGCTGGATAGCCAACTGACTTGATGAGCTGTCTTAACTAGCTAATCAGTTGGTTACCAGCTGACTTAACTAGCTGACTTAAACAGCTATTGAGCTGCCTAGCCAGCTGACTTAACTAGCTGGCTCCCTATCTAGCCAGCTGGCTAGACAGCTGACTTACCTAGATGACTTAAGTTAGCAAGCTGGGTAGCCAGCTCATTTAACTA
>NW_007260898.1:0-703 GCF_000164805.1 Carlito syrichta
ACAAAATACCATTTAAGCTATCAAAAATTTAAAGATACAGAGGGCCACTACATAATGATAAAAGGTTCACTCCATCAACAAGAGATATCTATCCTAAACTTATATGCACCCATCATAGGTGTGCCAACTTTCATAAAGTAACTTCTAGGAAAACTAAAGAAGGATATTGACTCTAACACCATCATAACTTTAGAATTTAATACCCCACGCACAACCCTAGACAGATCATCAGGACAAAAAATCAGCAATGAGATCTGGAACCTTAATGTGACTCTTGACCAAATGGACTTGACTGATACCTATAGAACACTCCATCCAAAAACCACAGAATACACATTCTACTCATCACCGCATGGAACATATTCTAAGATCGACCACATACTTGGCCATAAATCAAGCATAAATAAATTTAAAAGGACAGAAATTCTACCATGCAACTTCTCAGATCACAGTGGAATAAAAATAATCATTAACACCAACAAGGTCCCCCCAAAACCAACAAAGAAATGGACACTAAATAGCATTATGCTAAATAACTCCTGGGTCAATGATGAAATCAAAACAGAGATCAAAAGATACACGGAAACAAGTGAAAATGAAGAAACATCTTACCAAAATCTCTGGGACGCCATGAAAGCTGTAGTAAGAGGGGGAATTTATATCCCTACAAACGCACATAAAGAAAATGGAAGGATCACAAATT